>NC_079435.1:23036901-23266901 GCF_903798145.1 Danio aesculapii | reverse complement strand
TCTTTCAAAAGAAAGTTTGAAATAGCATTCAATGGAAATACAGTAGACGATACATAGTTTTAATGAATCAGCTGAATGAATTTTCTCATTTTATCAAATGTATTGTGCTATAAAATATTGCAAGTTTCTGAGCTCAAAACCTCTTTGTTAGTCCATGAATCAGCTTTTATTGAAACCAAGCTGACAAGCTGAATTTAGTTCTGATTTTATTACTTGGCAAACTCGATTTTAGGAAAGACATGGTCTTTTACCATAGACACACACATCTCATCCAAATGTGCACACACACAAACCTGTCATCATTATCATCATTTATGCCATCCGGAAAAAAAAATCGTGCAGTATCAACTTCCATTAAAACAGCTCTCTCCTATCAGTCCACACTTTCATCCAGTATCTCAGAGTTTGTCCAGTCAGTAGAGTTTGTAGCAGTGTTTGCATGTCCTTTATGACATAATTCAATAAAATGCAAGTAAAATAACATTCAGTACAAGTTTATTAAGAATCTATTTTTATTTATATATTAGCTAAGATTTTACTAATAATTAAAATTGTATGTAAACACTATTTCCATTCATAAATTAGTAAATTATTTTGCAGTGTTTGCATGTCCTTTACAGCATAGAATTCATAAAAAAATAGAAGTAAAATAACATTCATCACAAGTTGAATTTTCTGCTCATATATTTCATCATTGAGGATTAAAAAAAAGTATAAAAATCTCATCTCGTTCTCGTGAACCCAATCTCATGTCTCATCTCGTCTCGTGGACTAAGCATCTCTTCACACTCCTAGAACAAGGCTATAAGTGCTTTGAGTTTTGCCATTTAACCCGGTTTTAATCATTGCATAATGATGGTGATCAGCTTCTTCTAGGCCTAAATATACCGCTATGATCAACTCTCATAATCTTGACAGCTGTATCAGTTACAGTTTTCAAAGTTTCAAATAAAAATCAGGCTGGACGTTTCTAGTTTAATCATGCTTGCATAAGTTAAATCTAAAGATAAATCTGACAACTTTATTAGTGATCACATCAACACATTATCATGTTCTGGTTATTAGTAGCAGACACTGTAGTTTGGTTGTTTGCAGCTTTAATTGCTGAAGCTCATTAAAGCAGCATGGATGTTTAGCTGTCATGGGTGAAAAAGTAAAGGCAAAAAAAAAAAAAAAGAAAATATAAATAAACCATTAAACATAGAAATTATTAATATACTAGTAGACAATAAGTTTGCTTGTTTCACACAAAGACATTAGGTTTAGGTCCTAAATAGTAAAAGTGCAAATATGATATTGAAGGCTTCATTAAATAATACAACCCAGGCTCATTCTAAAAACGTACCACTATATATATTTCTGGAAACTGCCAAATATGTATCAGGAGGTATATTTTTTGCAATTTTTGCGAATCCACCAGAGGCCACTGTGTACGGTTTTTGAGATTTGTGCCTGCTGTTCTCGCATAAATCCACCAGAGATTGCTGTTGACTGACTGACTGAATGACTTACTGACTAAATGACTGACGGACTGACCGATCGACTGACCCACCCTCCTCCTTCCCTTAACCCAACCATTAGTGTTTTCAAAAGCACCGACCCACCCAATTCCCTAAACCCAATTGACAGTTTTAAAAAGCTTTTTAGAAAAAGAAAAGCCCTCGCCGGATTTTTACCACGTTTTCACATTATACCACATTCTCACTCGTTATTTACTTGATTTAAAAATTTTTTTTTGCTTCTGTTTTTGTCTTACCTGATTTCTGGAGTCGTTCTTCGGCGGATTTGGACCCTGTCGTCATAGACAATATACAGTTGAATTATCAGTCCCCCATTGAATTTTTTTTTCTTTTTTATATTTCCTAAATAATGTTTAACAGAGCAAGGAAATTTTCACAGTATGTCTGATAAGATTTTTTCTTCTAGAGAAAGTCTTATCTGTTTTATTTCGGCTAGAGTAAAAGCAGTTTTTAATTTTTTATAAACCATTTTAAGGTCAAAATTATTAGCCCCTTTAACCTATATTTTTTTCAATAGTCTACAGAACAAACCATCATTATACAATAACTTGCCTCATTACCATAACCAGCCTAGTTAACCTAATTACCCCAGGTAAGCCTTTAAATGTCACTTTAAGCTGTATAGAAGTGTCTTGAAAAAAATATAGTAAAACATTATTTACTGTCATCATGGCAAAGATAAAATAAATCAGTTATTAGAAATGAGTTGTTAAAACTATCATGTTTAGAAATGTGCTGAAAAAATCTTCTCTCCATTAAACAGAAATAAGGAAAAAATAATAATTTCAAGCTAATAGCACGAAACTTGTACAGCAGGAAAGCCGTGTGTATGGAGGTAAGCGGTCAGCTGAAAAGCGCAAAAAGGAACGGTGTCATACCGATTCATAGTGTTCATTTCAAAGACAAAATGCAGCAATATGTACTTCTGGCTACATATTTCGCAATCTTCAGAAATGTATATAGGGCTACATTTTTAGAATGAGCATATTTTGAAATATAAGTTAATAGTTTGTCATATTTTAGACAACATATACAAAGTTGACAAAATATTGACAGGACTGCTAAATCACAGCAGTGATCCCTTGCTGAATAAAGCACCATTTGAACAAATCGAGTTCCCCATTCATCAATTCTTGTTGTTTAAACTAATCAACGAAGTAAATAACTCAAATGAATTGCATTTGCTATTAAATTAATGTCCAGTTTGTGTACATTACCCTCCACTCTGGAACATTTTTAACAGTGTAGAGTATGTGAATAGTCCATTGATGTCTATGGATGATGAAACTGCAATACTGTAACTGCAGCAAAAGCTTAAATATTTTCCATTCCCTCTTGACTGTCTATAACACCTCTGAAACCATGAGAGTGTGTTTCTTCACTTATCATTATGGACACCACCGCTGTGGCCTTGCCAAGAGCACAGAGAGCCGTGCTAGCAGTCAACAAGATGTTAAAATAAAGCAAGTGTTTTTTTTACTACTGTGGAACATAAACTAGCACCTCACACAGACACTGAAGGTGAGACTGTGAGAGAGAAAAGCTGTAAATTGGGTGATATCCTGCATGAAAATTCCAGACACACTTGCATTTGTGTGCTGGGTTAAAGCTCTCTCTCTTAACATCTCACAAACTCATCAAAGACTTCTCATACAAATGTGATATCAGAGAGCGAAGGCTGTTTTCATTTGTGGAAAGTTTCCTTCAGGCTTGCATGAGCTGACCCTGCGTTTCTGTTCAATAATGGATAAAACAAACAGATACACAGAGAAACAAATCTTTTTCTGCTTACAGTATGATGCTAGATTGTCAAGTTTTTTTCTTTCTTCCCACATCCGGTGCTTTGAAGAATCAAAAGATGATATGACGTGCTGCTTTTTTTCCCCACACGGTTGGAGTGTTAGCGAAGTGTCTGAGCAAACAGGAAGCAGCTCAAACTGAGACAAAATATCTTGCTGCAAACGCTGCTTTGATCTCCCTTTAATAACCTTCACTTGTCCTCTCATTGTTCCACTGTGCACAGTAAACAAAAAAATAAAGAATTTACACTGGCATAAATATGTATTTTGTGCTTTTGTACAGTGGAGTCCAAACAGATCACAGTGACAGTCTGGAATTAGAAATTACAATTTTTACCAAAATATTAGTTGGCATTCTGTATTAGGTTTTATTTAAATTTACAGTAAATTATTGTTATTATTTTTAATTATCAGATTCAATGTTACTAAAATAACCAACTGTAGCACTTGTAATGATGTGGGTGTGGCAGCAGAGATGCAGTTGCGTTTGCTGCTTTATTATGAGAATGGTCAGGCAGGCAGGGGTCAAACAGGGGCAGACAGAGAGTTGTTGATATCACAGGCAAATATTGGGGTTGGCAGAAAACAATCACAATCCAAAAATACAGCCAACTAGTATAAACCAGACAGAGCAAAACATGAATACAAGGAACGCTGAACATGGAACAATACTGAGCAAAGAATGAGTGTGTCTGTGGTGCTCAGGCAGGGCTAGTTTATTTATATAGCACATTTCATACACAATGGTAATTCAAAGTGCTTTTTATAAAAAAGAATAAATGAAACATAAAGCACAAGGATAAGAAAATAAAAACAACATAGAATAAAAATGATTAAAAGCAGATAAATTTGTGTTAAAACAGGTTTTAATGGAATGAAAAAGAAAAGAAAGACATACATGTGTTCTGTCTGACGTAGTGCAGTCATCATTTAGTTAAGGCACAGCTAAACAGATGTGTTTTAAGTCTTGATTTGAATGTGCCTAATGTTGGAGTGCATCTGATCAACTCTGTAAGCTGATTCCAGGAGCAGGGGTGTAGTAGCTAAAGGCGAATTCACCCTGCTCCGACTGAATTCTTGGAATTTCTAATTTACTAATGATCTTATCTATGATGATCTTACTAATGATCTTAACTATGAGTTATCTGTTAGGTTTGTATTAGTGAAAATATCTGTAATGATTTTAAGTCCTAGCCCATTTAGTGATTTAAATGTGCTTAAGGAGTACAAGTAATCAGTGAGGATGATCTGCACTGTGTGTGTGTAATCAAGGAGTGATCTGGAACTGGTGTGTGAGTGCAGGGCACGATGGGATATATAGTTCAGGAGAATGACAGGCATTGTTCTCTAGCAGCCTGCAAGGGCAACATTGCTGGTGATCATATCTAAGTACTAATATCTGTTTTATACACTTGTGATGCACAAAACAACAAAAAACAGGTGGTAATGAAAGTCGCGTGATGATTTTTTTAAAAATTCAGTTCAAGTATCAAAGTAACTTTAAAAATTCAGTGTAACTTAAAAAAAATTCACATTATTGCATAATCAAAATCAGAAAAGTTTAGGTTATCAGTTACTGTAACGTATATATTGTTTACCTTTTATATTATTAATAACTAATACATAATTAGTAATAACTCAGTTAAATTTATTATACACAAACATACAATAGATAACCTGCAGTTATATACAACATAGGTTCATTTTGAAAACATAGCCCTATATATGCTTCTGGAGATCACGAATTATGTAGCCAGAGCCACGTATGGCTGTATTTCATCTTTAAAATGAATGCTACGGGACGGCTATGATGCCGTCCCTTTTCTTGCTAATCAGCTGACGCTTACCTGCATGTGGACGGCTTTTCCGCTGTAACCAATTTGTCCGGTAGCTCGACACATACTGTATGTTGGCGGACCTGAGATGCAGAGCAGATTTGACCACGACGACGAGGTTTCGGGTCTGGTGAAGAACGGTTCCAGAAAGCAGGTAAGACATAAACAGAAGCCAAAAATTAAAATAAACCAGTAAATAACAGGGTGAGAATATGGTAAAATAAGAAAAGAGGGTAAAAATCAGGGACTTTTCTTTTTTCTGGATTGCTTTTCAAAACTGGGCGGGTCAATAGGTTCGTTTGAAAACACTATTGGTTGGGTTTATTGAAAGGTGAGGGTGGGGGATTAGTCAGTCAGTTAGTCAGTCAGTCAGTGAGTTAGTCAAAAGCGGCCTCTGGCGGATTTGGAAAAACAAAAACAGAATGAGGCTGGGTTGGTTATATACTGTAGTATGATATCAATGTGTAGATGTTCGAAGAACTGATGATTTACAAAATGCCTACTTATTTAGGTAAGGTGCACAGTGTCATTCATAAAATTACTGGACTCTATAATTCTAATGCAAATTAAACTATAGTACTGCAATCATTATGTCATAACATCATTAGATGTAAAAAAATGTAAAATTGAAGAAGCATCAAATATTTAGTGTCACAGAATGAATTAGAAATGTGAGTTTACAGTTATTCTCTGTTTATAATATAGGAAACTAACTATTAACCAGTTAATAAACTGTTATTAGAGTTATATCATAAAATGTTGAGGTATTTCACTATTAAACTCACTGTAATTTTGACATTTAAGTATACCTGTTTTAATTTTGTTTTGTTTCTCCCCTTATTTGGCATATCTTTTTATTTCATACATATATACAATTGTTTAAGTAATCAAGGACTCTATTGCTGATTTAAAAGCAAAGTAGATTGGCAAATTAAAGTCTGTCTCAATTCTATTTCACAATTTGCATCTCAAATAGATTGAAGACTATAGTGCACGTTGAAAGAGCTTTCTGTCAGCATGGTGGATTTCCGTCTTCAGAAGAGTTCCATCATGAATGCTTTTGATGATTAGCTTGAAGTATGTGTGCATGTACTGTACCACGATCAATCGAGGTGATTTGAGGTTACATATGGAGACTCCAAAGCCACCTCGGAGTGCTCATTACTGAGTGTGTCCTCAGGGCTCTTCTTTCCCACTGTGATTGTGGAGAAACTCTGGACCTCATTGTGCTGATCTCCTGCTGTGCTGCTTTGTTCAACCAAGGCCATACACATACTCAGCCAAAGAATATCTTTCTTTTTAAACACATAGAAAAAAAAAGATAAAAAAAGTGTTTGCATGTCTGTCTATCTCGATATTTCATTAATAGATAAACATGCTAGACCCTGAATGGATGGCTTTGTTTTTTGTTGATCAGCACTATCCAGTAATCTAAACGATAACCTGTAGTTTAAGATACTTTAATCAGATTAGTTTAGGATTAATCTCCTAAATTTTCTCTCTTGTTTTCTGATTGATTAATTGATTGATTGATTGATTGATTGATTGATTGATTGATTGATCAAAGCTTGGGTACTAAAATTCTCATACTTGCAACAGTAATATTGTGAGATAGTAATATTGTACAACATTTTAAACTAATATGTAATTGTTATAATTTTATAATATATTGAAATATTCCTCTCATGACAAAGCTGAATGTTCAGCAGTATTGCTTCAGTTTTCAGAATGAGACAATCTTCCAAAAAGTATTTTAAAATGCAGTTATTTTCTTTTCACATGAAAATCCTGTTTGTATCTATTAATCTGTATTTTTTGGTATTGTTAAACATGGAAAAGGATATATTTTTTAACACTTTACAGTTACAGGAACAAACTACCCTTTGTTAGTATTACATAACTATATCCACTAATATGTAATTACTTCTAAAGGTCTTCTAAATTACTTCTTTATTGATCTTCATTTTTAATCATTTTAATTTAGCTAATTAAAATAAAATAAAATAAATAAAATAAAATAAAATAAAATAAAATAAAATAAAATAAAATAAAATAAAATAAAATAAAATAAATTAAATTAAATTAAATTAAAAAATCTATAGGAAACCTCTAAAATGATTGAGGAGACCGAAGTCTCATCTTCTATTAAAAAAGAAAACAACAAAAGGACAAAAGAAATAACATAAAGCAAATTTTTTTGACATTTAGATTTAACCCTTGTGTCGTGTTCACATCCCACCACTTACATTAGTGTTCTTGGTCAAAATTGACCTGTTTGTTTTAACTGCTCTTATATTACCACAAAAAAACCCTTTTTTTTACCACCAAATTTTTATTCAACTTTCTTTTAGCTGTGAACAAGGTCTCAAAGTAGTGTTTAACATGAATTTATAGAATTAGACATCAAAACTAAACTTGTTTTTATTAAAACAAATTTAAATATGCAAATAATAAGTAATGCTGCTAATAATAATAGCATTATACAAATGCAAATTGTCTTGAATAAACTGAAAAAAGCCCCCCGACATGATTAGGCCATGGATGTAGTGGTTTTTATATTTATGTAGAAAACATTTTAATGTTTTTTTATTTGTAAGGATATTTGTTTATTGCTGTACATCCTGTGTGTATTAAGCAATGTGTAAGTGTTTTAGACCTGCATAGCCGCATAGCTCTGTGCTGGACTTTAGAGCAGCTTTCAGTTCCTCAAAACAGCATTGCATCAAAAATGTGCCTTAGCACACCTCCTTTGTAGACCAGCACACCCATGAGTCCACAAAGTGGCACAAATGGATTTGCTATTTAAACAACGTGGCGCAAAATGTGAAAATTAGGGTTGCACTGCGCTGAAAATAGCAACAAATCACGCCAAACACATCTTGCGCCTTATTGCGACAGTTGTATGATAGGGCCCTTAGTGTTTGCATTGCTTATATGTACTTATTAAGGGTGTCACGATCCGCCAAATCCTCGATTCGATTACATCTTCGATTCTAAAGTCACGATTCGATTCGATTCGATTCGATTTTCAATTTAAAAAAGAATCTATGTTTTTGTGGTGCCTGTGGAAATGCCCTGCCATGTTAGTCATGCTGCCAGTGGAATAATGTGATATACAAACTAGGGTTGGGCGATGTCGACAAAATTGGCATCGTACGATGTCTAATATGAAACATTGTGATGGACGATGGCATCGTCGTCATAGGCGGTGGTGAATTAATTATAAATAATTAATTAATTCATAACTAATTAATTATTTGTAGCCTACTGTTTAAACTACCTGACCCACGTGGTCTTTGTTTTACCCATAAACAAACCATACAGTAAATGAATAAAGAAGTTACACACATAATTACCACCTGCCAATCACTTTTCCGCGGGACTCGTGAATAGGCGTGAATAGGCAGAGTGATCTGTGTTCTTATAATAGCGTCGGTAAAAAAAGATGCACAACCAACAGGAACCAGCCAACAGTATCTGCGGTGTTCGCTAAAATTACTAAGTACAAGAGTAAAAGTGAAAGATTGAAGCAGTCTCCTGACCCACTGACTGCCTGGACCCGCTGTCTTGAGCGCATGACAGTGTGTGTGCGTGCCTGTGTATGAATGTATGTGTGTGTTCACGTGATGTGCGTTTTCAGCGGTAGTGAGGAAGAAGGGGCTGCTCAGAAATGCAAAACGCCAGTGTGGATGTGGATCGTTGTCGTTCTAAAATGCCATTTAAAAACTAAGACGTATTAGTGTAGGGCCGTGTGTATTTGCAATGGGGGCGGGGCGGGGCGGGGGATCACGATGCCCAACCCTAATAAGTACATAGCAGAGCTTGCAAACTGTGTTTTTTTTTTTTTTGTCGACAATACGAATGTTGTCAACATAACTCCAAAATACTTCCAAACCAGCGACTTCATTGAAAGAGGAGAGGGTTTAAGTTCTGTCGACAGGTCTCCTGTGTCTGCAGTTCAACAAGCGTGTTTTTTTCCGCTTGACAAGCCACGGTGATGTGACCAGGGGGGGCGTGGCAGCATCGACGATTCCATTTTTTGATTCGATAAACAAAATTGAGCATGAATTTCGATCGATTTTGATTTAAAATCGAAATTGTGACACCCTTGGTACTTATGTTGCTTTGTGTGCAAGCATGCATGAGTTGTGTCTGTATGCACATGTATATTTCATTTCCAAAACCCTGAACATGAATAATGCATTCCAAAGAAAAGCAATTATAAACCAGCTTCATTTTGCAATAAACCACTGTTAAGATGTAATGAATGCACTTTCATTTCTGAGTCGCCAAAGGTGCTCCTACCACAAAGCTGTTTTATTTGTGGGCAAAGGCTTTTTAGAAATAAAAACCAAGCAGCAGAAAGTAATAAAGTGCTTTGTAATAACAAGAAAGCACCATATTAGGGTCCTTGCGCTCAGATCGCAGATGCTGTGCAGCTTGAATCCAAAAGAGTTGGAACAGTGAGACACTTAAATGGAAAAAAACGAAAGAAACAGAAACAGAAAAGTCGAGAAGAGGCTGAACACAGTGTGTTTAAACGTGCAGAGAAAGAGCTTTTCAGCTGTTGTTGAACTCCACATTCAGTTGAGCTAATTAGATTTTCAAAGCTCACAGTGTGGCATATTTGCCTCTAATCAAAATCATTCAACATATCAGTCTGTGTTGATATTCTATGCAGCAGCCATTACTGTCAGAGGTAATGATGTGATCACAGAAAGTGGAGTCAGGGAAGCCGCGCTCGCTGTCTTCTGCATGCATTCATTTTTATACAATGATACAACCTGCCTTAAAGTGCTGACAACAAAAACAGAATCCAAAAAATAAAATAAACAAGTAAATAACAGGGTGAGATTGTGGTAAAATCTGAAAATCAGACAAGTGCTTTTCTTTTTCTGCATTGCTTTTGAAAATTGTTGGTTGGGTTTAGGGACGTCGGTGGGCGGGTCAATCAATAAAATTGGTTGGGTTTAGGGAAGCAGGAGGGTGGGTCAGTCGATCGGTCAGTCAAACAGTCAGTCAACAGCACCCTCTGGTGGGTTTACGCGAGAACAGCAGGTGCGAATGGCACTCGCGAGGGAAATTTGAGATCTCAATAAGTGTACACAGCGGCCTCTCGTGGATTTGTGAAAGCAAAAACTGCAAAAAACTTACCCCCAGGGACGTATTTTGTTGTCTCCAGAAATGTATATAGAGGAACGTTTTCAAAATGAGCCTGGTTTGTAATGTTCTCTCTCTGTGTGTGTGTGCGTGTGTGTGCGTGTGCGTGTGTGTGTGTGCGTGCGTGCGTGCGTGCGCGCGTGTGTGTGTGTGTGTGTGTGTGAGTGTGTGTGTTTTTTTTTTGTGTGTGGCAAGTTAATCTAAAATCAATTGGTAAATCTAAAGTCTCCACTGACAATGAAACTACCTATAACTACTAGAATGACAGTAGTAGTTTTTCTGACTATTTATGAAAGATGTTATGTTTACATAGGAATCTTCTACTGAGCTTTTTTAATTAAGCTTTGACTGTTTCTTAGCTTATTTTATTATATCACTATGCTAAAAATACAATATTCGTCGTGACATGGCTTATAATTGTGTATGAGTTACTGGACTGCCAGTGAAAGTGTGTACCTTAATTTGTTCTGCAGTGAGCATCTTGTTTTTGAAAGCTTAAAAAACGCATCTGACGTAAAGTTATGTCTTTGCTGTCAGAAAGTTATGTTTTTGATAGCAGAAAATTGCTAGGCAACAGAGACATATTCAAAGGCAGAGAAAAAAGTAGCAGATGCTGAAATGCATGCGGTCAATTTGACCATTATGACCATTCAAAGTAGAAATACCAAAGTCCCTATTAAAGAAAGTCTGTTCATTAGGCAGCCATATTTCCATGCACTTCATCCAAGTCCTATTTGAATAAACATGGGGATTCTGAAATCTTGAAAACTGTTCGCTAAACTTACTATTAAATATGTTGTCCTATTATATTATTATTGTTGTTGCTAATTACATTTAAAACATGTTATTTTCAGTTTGCTCCAATTACAGCGCAAAGATTGTCATGACACCAATCTCTGTTACTGCAATGTTAACCAGGGACAGTTATAAACACTTATACTCATAGCTAAGAATGGAGGACAACATTGGAAGTAGTGTTTAGTAGAGTTTAGATATGTTTAAAAAACAAACAAACAAACACACAAAGACTTATAACCATTTAAACCATTTAGATGTTGGTTGATTTAGATAGTGGGATGTTAATTTGTATTTTTTGAGTTTTGCTTTTGTTTCCCAGTTCTGGGATGGAGCTGGAAATGCATCTAAGGTGTAAAACATATGCCGGAATAGTGGACGGTTCTTTCTGCTGTGGTGACCCCTGATAAATAAGGGACTAAGCTGAAGGAAAATGAATGTGTTACAGTCACCAGCGATCTAGCTACTGCGGATTGCTGGAGAACTACAACTCTGCCACCAAATGGACTATAAATCACTGCATGCACCACACAAACACACCAGTTCCCAATCTCATCAGATTGCATAAACTCACAGCTGAAGCAGCTCAAAGACTATTTATACACCACTTTTGCTCACACACATTGCTGAGTGTTGGTTGTTTGTTTTTGTTAGCTAAAACGAACCTTTAAATGATGTAGGCTTTTCATATTCTTGTCTAGCCATGTTCTTTGATTCTTGTGTTTTATATTATCTACTCCTAGCCTTGTTCCTAGTTTATCTTACCTTTCTCCGGTTTTGACTACTTGCCTGTTTATTGACAAACACTTCTAAATTATCTATATGTAGATAGATTAGATCAGGCCACATCTGCTCCACCACCGTCACACTCAACACTGGTGTACCACAAGGCTGTGTGCTGAGCCCTTTCCTCTACTCCCTTTTTACCATCGACTGTAGGCCTGTGAACAGATCCAACACCATCATCAAATGTGCAGATGACACCACAGTGATTAGTCTAATCAGCAACAATGATGAGACTGCCTACAGGGAGGAGATACAGCATCTGACCTCTTGCTTCACCGACAATAATCTGCTCCTTAACTCCAACAAGACCAAGGAGCTCATTGTGGACTTCAGGAAGGCTCAAATGATCCCATCCACATTAATGGTATGGCCGTTGAGCCTGTTTCATCCTTCAAGTTCCTGGGGACCCACATCTCAAAGGACCTTTCCTGGACCACCAACACCTCCAGCCTGGTCAAGAAGGCTCACCAGCACCTATTTTTCTTAAGGGAACTTAAGAAGAACCAGCTTTTATCAGCTGTCTTGGTGAACCTCTACCTCTGCACAATGGAAAGCATCCTGACCAACTGCGTCATAGTCTGGTTTGGAAGCTGCTCTGTTGCTGTGCACAAAGCACTGCAGCGGGTGGTGAAAACTGCCCAACGCATCACAGGGACCACACTACCAGTCATAGAGGACATCCGGAAGAAACACTGTCTGCGCTGAGCAAGCAGTATTCTTAAGGACTCCTCTCACCCTGCTCACAGACTGTTTTCTCTCCTGGTTTCCGGCAGGTGCTTTAGTCTCCCCCGGACCAAAACCAGCAAACTGAGGAACAGCTTTTTCACCAGAGCTGTCTGCCTTTTGAACTCTGCCCCTCACTGATTCTTTTGCCCCCCCGATACACCGCCCACTCTCCTCTAACTTATACTCCTCACAATCACTGCACTATTTAACATTTGCACATTTAAAGTTTGCACATATTCATTGCACTACATTGCACTGATTCACTTATTTGAACTGTACATACCCACTGCACATGGACATTTTTAATTATGTACACACCCACTGTATATATACATTTTTAATTGTTTATCTATCAACCCACTTCTGATTATTAATAGCAACCTGTACATATATTCATTTATTGTAAATCTCTGTTCATAGCTAATACAACCTGTATATAAGGTTCATAGTACATCCATCTGTAAATATCACCATAGTTTTTCTATAACTGCACTTTATAACTTATACCTGTGTCCTGCACCTGCTGCTATTGCACTGCTGGTTAGACCTAAACTGCATTTCGTTGCCTTGTACTTGTACATGTGTAATGAAAATAAAGTTGAATCTAATCTAATCTAATCTAATCTAATCTAATCTAATCTAATGTACCCAATTGCTCCTGTTGTTCACCCTTGCCTGATTTACAATCATTGTAAATAAATCTGCATTGGGATTCACACCTTCGTGAAAGCCTCCTTCAGTTACAGAATGAACGAGTTTTGCTTTAATACCAAAGTTGGTACAGAGAACATTGTATTTTCACTTGTATTGGTACTGAATACTGAAATTTTGGTAACTTGACAACCCTAATTGGAAGGACACAATGTAATGGGATGTCAATTATCTGGTCAAACTTAATGCAGGCACATGGTATTACCAAACAACGGGTCGGTATACTGAACAAGTAAACAGACCCCTCTCCCAAAGAAACGCATGTCTATAAAGGGTGATAATTGGTTATTTGGAACGGAAGGTGGGATATCCTTAATTTGGTGGTCAAACTAAGCGTTGCACATTTTCACATTTATAGTATATCTTTAGTCTCTGAAAATACTTTTTTGTTCAAAGATTTTTTTTGTTTGTTTGTTTTGTTTAAAGATTTTTTTTTTATATTTTTTGTTTTAGAATTTTAATAAAATGTTAATATTAGAATAAAATATATAACAATTTAGGAAAAGGCAGTTTACTACAATTATATGGGTTTTATTTGAACAAAGTTAAATAACTTTTTAAGTAATTTTATTTTAAGTTTCTGGGGATTCCAACTCAGGCTCACTCTGAAAACGTACCTCTATATACATTTCTTGAGACTTTTTTTTTATGCATCCATGAGAGGCCACTATGGATGCTTTTTGAGATCTCAAATTTCTCTCGCAAGTGCCATTTGCGCCTGCTGTTCTCTCGTAAATCCACCTGAGGCCGCTGTCGACTGACTGTTTGACTGACTAAATGACTGTCTGACCGATCGACTGACCATGTTTTTACCATGTTTTACCACATTCCCAAGAATAATCCTACATTGGGGAATTCATATGTACAAGCTTTAAAAACACAATAACATCAATAATGTAAGCCTAAATTGTATTTAAATTTGCCATTAATAAAAAGCTATGAATGCCACTGCATAATTGATTATGTATTAAAAAAAATAGTAGCACAATTTTAGAATTAGATTTACTAATTTAAGCATAACTGCTTTGCCTCATTTGCATGTTTGCATACATTTTGTTGTCTTGTGAGTGATATATATATATATATATATATATATCTACCCACAACCCTTCTACCCACAATTTGTTCAGAACCCACTGTTTAATAATAAACCTATTGTTTATTTACATATTATACATTATAATACTGTATTCGAGTATTTAATGTCAGCCAACACTGTCAGTTTTGTTTTACTTTTAATGTATCTGTTCACAGTTTGTGAATTGTACATTGATGTGCTGTGTGAGAGGAGTCTGTGAACTATTTTCTGGTTTTCCAATATAGGTATTACATTCTTCAATCTCCCCCTTTATATAGAGTTATGGTAGAGCAGTATTTGAAAGAAATGTGAAAGCTCTTCAAAGAGAGTATAACAAAGAAAGTAAAAGAGAATAAGAGGCCACAGAGGGGAGAAAATGATATTTAGAGTTCCTAATTTCATGAAGATGATTCTGAGTAAATGAGTCCTGCCCAGATGAATAGACTCATAAAAAGAAATAAAGTTTAAAAGCCCGGGAATTAATCAAGTTACAGACGTGCTGTGACCATCAGGAGTGTTTCAGAAATTGAATAATATGAGCTGCACTAGGTGTGAGTGTGTAGTTTCAGCAGATGTTTAATCTCTCTCCAGAGGAGGTGGATGTTGCTCATGCTGAACACCATCAGATCTGGAGTCCTTCTCCCATCAGGGCACTGGAGGTTAATGTAAAAATCAAGCTCAGCAGCATGTGACGCATGAACCATCAGAGTGTTTCACTGCACCTTTTTTTTCCAACACAGAGACTCTGAATTTCGATCAGGCCAATTTTTCTTTTTCTTTTTTGCACTCAAACACTGTAATACAGTATATGTAATGCTCCAAGATGTGCAGTTATTTTCAAGGAAACACTCAGTTGAAGTAGTTCAAGGAAGGTCTTGACCATAATAGTTTCCTGTATTGCTTTGGCAGAATGTTTCACTTATTCTGAAGGTCCTTACAATTGACAGCAGCAAAATAAATTAACATTGACAGTAACCAGGCAAGTGCACCAGGCATATGTTAATCCTTTGGGATCACTTAGATTTATGCATGAATTGGGCAGAAAATGTGTTGCTTAAACTAACACCACACATTTTTATGTTTTAATTTCACAACATGTAAACATTTACAGTGCAGGGTGGAAAATAAATTTGTAACTGTTTAATAACTGGTTGGCTCTCCTTAGGCCTCAACCAAATGTTTCCTGTAGTTGCAGATCAGACCTGCACAACAATCATGAAGGATTTTGGACCATTCCTCTTTTAAAAAAACTGTTTCAGTTCAGCAATTTTCTTGGTATGTCTGGTGTGAATCACTTTTTTAAGGTCATGCCAAAGTATCTCAATCGGGTTGAGGTCAGCACACAAACTGGGCCACTCCAGAAGGTGTATTTTCTTCTGTTTGTAACCTTGCCAGTCCTACACCACCCAACTCACTCTGAGCTGGAATCGAACCGGCAATCTTCTGCATGGGAGTCAGTTGCTCTACCAAGGAGGCCTAAAGACCATGGTTGCCAGAGCACATTAAGAAGTCAGAGAAGTGAGGTTTACCTGCACATCACTTCACTAGCTGGCCTCCGCTACACTCACCTCCCTAAACCTCACTCCCATCCGGGTCATGGCACCAATGTAACCCCGCCGATCTTACTCTACCCAGACCCACTCCAAGCTGGGTTCAAACCAGCGACTCTCTGCATCTGAGCCAGTTGCTTTTACAAGGAGGCTAAAGACCACAGCCTCTAACGTCTGTTGCTAGAGCACCTATAGGGGTCAGAGGAGTGAGGTTTAGCTTCACAGCATTTCACTAGCTGGCTTCCACTACACTCATCCCCCTAAACTTCACTCCCATACAGGTCATGGCACTAATGTAACCCAGCCGGTCCTACACTACCCAAACCCGCTCCGAGCTGGGATTAAACCAGCGACTCTCTGCATGTGAGCCGATTGCTCTTACAAGGTGGCTAAAGACCATGGCCTCTAACGTCTGTTGCTAGAGTACCTTTAGAGGTCAGATGAGTGAGGTTTACCTGCACAGCACTTCACTAGCTGGCTTCTGCTACACTCACTCTAGAGGTCAGAGGAGTGAGGTTTACCTACCTTACATTACCTGTTGAATCCATTCTGTTGTTGATTTACTTCTATGCTTGGGGTTGTTGTCCGGTTGCATCACCCATCCTCTGTTAAGCTTCATTTGGCAAACAGAATGCCTCAAGTTTTCCTGCAAAATGTCTTGACAAACTTTGGAATTCATTTGTCCATCGATAACAGCAATCTGCTCATGTCCTTAGGCAGCAAAGCAGCCCCAAACCATGATGGCCCCTACACCATATTTTACAGATGGGATGAGGTTTTAATGTTGGTGTGTTGTACTTTTTTGTATCATTCTTTCCAAACAACTCAATTTTGGTTTCATCTGTCCACTCAATATTTTTGGCAGTAGTGCTATGGAACATCCAGGTGCTAAAATCAATGATATTACAATAATACTTCAATTTGTAAGGCAGGTTGCAAACTCCAAACGTGCTTCCATGTTTTTTTTTTTGTTTGTTTGTTTGTTTGTTTTTTCCGGGCAGCAGTGATTTCGTCCATGGTGTCCTCCTATGAATTCCAATCTTGTTTAATGTTTTATTTATTGTAGATTTGTCAACAAAAATATTAACATTTTAGAGAGATTTCTGTAAGTCTTTAGCTGACACTCTAGGTTTTTCTTCACCTCATTGAGCATTCTACACTGTGCTCTAGCAGTCATTTTTACAGGATGACCACACCTAGTAAGAGTATCAACAGTGCTTTCTCCATTTGTAGACAGCCTATTTACAGTGGGGACATGAACATCAAGGCATTTATAGATACTTTTGTAACCCTTTCAGGCTTCATGCAATTGAATAATTCTTGATACAGTAGGTCTTCTGAGAGCTTGTTTGTGCGAGGCATGGATCACATCAGGCAGTGCTTCTTGAGAACAGCAAAGACAAAACTGGTGTGTTTTTATAGAGGAAGGTAGCTTTGACTATCATATACAGGTATACAATCTTATCACAATGCTTGGACTCCAGGGCTCCTGGCTCCAGTTAGCTCTTGTAGAAGAAGTTCATCCAGCAGGCAACATAGGCGGTCGCCTAGGACCCAGCGTTTCTTGGAAGTCCCCACAAATGCGCTCTTCTATATTTACTGTGAACGTAAGCATGAGGATGAGTGCCTACGTATCAATCATGATGCACAAACCCCATTAAACTCAAAACAATTCCCAACAACGGTGAGAAAAAAATAACCTCCACATTTTCTTAAAAGAATAGCTCTATACAATTCATACATGACAATAAGCTGAAAACAATAATAAATACACAACAACAGTATGAATAAAAGCAGAAAATATTAGAAACATACCCTGCAGCACCACATATTTGCATAACACCATCCGTGATCGGCAATTGGGTGAACTAGAATGACGTAACGTATTCCTACACAGATTCCACAGATTCTCTTCAAATTGCTCACCTTCGATATAAACCCCAAAAAAGTGTCTAAAGTCTTAAGTTATATAACGGCACAAGTGTCCAATCTAGTTTAACTTGTTTAGTTTAGCTTTATGTACAATTTGTTTTACGACACACTTGCACTTTCATTTGCAATACTTGCAATCTTATTTGTTTAAATCTGAGTAAATATTTTTATCTATGCATTCTAGGTTAAATATGTAACAGTTAATAAAAATGTATACACTTAAATATTAAAAATGTTTTTATTGTTTGCTTTCTTCTCACTGTTTTTATACCAGTAGGACAATTTTTTTAATGTGCACTGTAGAAGCCTAGGGGTTCACATACTTTTTCCACCCAACACTGTAATTGTCTATATATTGTGTTCAATAAAAACCCGAAAACATAATATTTGTGTGATATTAGTTTAAGCAGACTGTGTTTTTCCATTGTTGTGACTTGCAGAAATCCAAGTAATCCCAAAGGATTTGCATATTTTTTCTTGCAACTGTAAATATATTTCATGATAAAAAATTAAAACATTTGGTCACACATTATTTTTTATAATAATTAATTATAATAATTTTTTATTATAAGTAGACTGTTAGGTTAAGGTTGGGGTTAGGTTAAGTGTAAGTTAACATGTATATGCAAAGTTTCTTATAGTCAGTTAAATGTCTGTTGAAGGGGCAGAATCAACAGATATTAAGCAGACAGTCTACTAATACTCAAATGGACCATCAAAATAAAGTGTTACTAAACATTTCAATGTTTTTTACATGAAACTATATTTGTTTCCTTTTTATATAATCTACATAAACAGCTTACTCTCTCAATGCATATAATAGTAGTGTACACACACACGCGCGCACACATTTTATGTTTAATGATTTAATTTTGTATTTAAATAAATCTGTTAAGATTACAAGTTATGAATTCCACAGTGTGATTTATTATATTTTAAGAAAACAAATTGTGTGGAAATATAGTTGTTAAATTAATTAGATTTAAGCATTAATGTGAAAACTGCATTATGTGGCATTTAAAAAAATATGATTGATGCTTATTATATCCAAACATAAATGCATTATATTTATTATATCCAAACATAAATGCATTATATTTAAGCTTATTTAAAGACAGATACAATGTGTTCATTAAATTAGAAGCAATTATATACAGTTGAAGTCAGTATTATTAGACCTCCTTTGATTTTTTTTTTCTTTTTTAAATTTTTCCCAAATAATGTTTAACATACAAGGAAATTTTCACAGTGTGTCTGATAATATTTTTTCTTCTGGGGAAAGTCTTATTTGTTTTATTTTGGCTAGAATAAAAACAGTTTTTATTTTTTTTATGAACCATTTTAAGGTCAAAATTATTAGCCCCTTTAAGCTATATATATTTTTTTCCGACTGTCTACAGAACAAACCATCATTATACAATAACTAGCCTTATTACCCTAACCTGCCTAGTTTAAATGCAACTTTAAGCTGTATAGAAGTGTTTTAAAAAAATCTAGTCAAATATTATTTACTGTCATCATGGCAAAGATAAAATAAATCAGTTATTAGAAATGAGTTATTAAAACTATTATGTTTAGAAATGTGTTGAAAAAAATCTTCTCTCCGTTAAACAGAATTTGAGGGAAAAAATAAACGGGGGTGTTAATAATTCAGACTTCAAATGTTAATAAAGATTTAGTAAAAGGTCATATTGCAGGAAAAGGAATGTTATCAAATATTGTTTAAAATTTTGGATTTTAATAAATGTCATTATTAAGCTGGTTCTCAATAATAATATAAATAGTAATATTATTAAAACATAATAATAATAATAATAATAATAATAATAATAATAATAATAATAATAATACTAATAATAATAATAATACTAATAATAATAATAATAATAATAATAATAATGATCTTTTGTTTGTGTAATGTGGAAATTTTACAAGTATTCCATTTTTTTTTTCTTTTAAGAACCAGTTCACAACAGTATTTTTGAAAACAGCAATCTTTTAAATTAATCATAACTAATCAACATAAAAAATATATAAAACTAGCTTGCTTTATTCCCACAATTCTTCTACCCTGGTAATCTCCGAATCTCACATTGTATAAGTAAAAAAATACTTATGCATAATTACTGAAGCTCTGGCTCTTACCGTCTGCTCTACTGTTCATGACCTATTTATGACTATAAACAGAACTGATGTCAGATTCGCCAAGCGTTTCCATTATTGCCATCATCCTTGTGCATACCATTGTCATGGAGTTTATTTATTTCACAGGTGCACAAGTTGCGCTCTCTGATCTTCAGTGGCAGACACAGGGCCAAATGATGTGGTTGATCAGAACACAATGGTTCCTGTCTTCATGGTTCATGTCTTTTCCCTGCCGTCGTTTGAACTCATCACGGGTCGAACGGTCGCAGCCGGCGAAATGTTCCGCTTGTGATGTGAAGCAATGCTCTGATGTGCAGATGTTCTCATTAGCTGTACCTATACTGAAAATGATCCCATTTTCTCAGATAATGATGTATCCTGCCGTGGACATCCAGCGATTTTTGTTCTTGTCTTTTAGAAACAACTTTGGAGAACTGAATGCCGGTGCATAGTATAGAACATTCCTGATGATATATCGTAAGGACAAAATAAAAAGTCTATTGTTTCATATGTTTCTCTATCATTCACAAAATACATTATTGGTAATAAAAGTTTTTTATTATTTACATCAGCACAATATTACAAGCAATTAATGGGATGCATACAGAAACATGAATAGCAATATCAGACAGTGTTTATAATTTGCATTTTATGCTTATGTTGGACCTGTAAGTATTCGTTTTTTAAGTGTGTTTTATATTGTATTTTATATTTTTATAGTTCTACATTTTTTATCAAACATTTAACTAATATACATAAAATATTATAAAGTGATAAATATGATCTCACGTGAATGAGTATATACTTCAAAATGTAAAAAAAAATGAAATAGTGCATGGTGTTGGTGCCAGATGGGCTGGTCTGAGTGTTTCAGAAACTACTGATCAACTGGGATTTTCACGCACAACCATATCTAGGGTTTACAAAGAATGAAACATAAAAGCATGGATCTATCCTGCCTTGTATCAACGGTTCAGGCTGGTGGTAGTGGTGTAATGTGTGGGCCTATTAGTACCAACTGAGCATTGTGTCAACACCACAGCCTACCTGAGTATTGTTGCTGACCATGTCCATCTCTTTATGACCACAGTGTACCCATCTTCTGTTGGCTACAGCAGGATAACGCACCATGTCATAAAGCGTAAAGACCTGTTTATTGAACATGACAATGAGTTTACTTCAAATGGCCTCCACAGTCACCAGAGCTCAATCCAATAGAGCACATTTGGGATGTGGTGGAATGGGAGATTTGCATCATGGATTTGCAGCCGACAAATCTGCAGCAACTGTGGGTTGCTATAGGGTCAATATGGACCAAAATCTCTGAGGAATATTTCCAGCACCCTGTTGAATCTATGTCACGAAGCATTAAGACAGTTCTGAAGGCAAAAGGGGGTCTAAGAGGGATATATATATATATATATATATATATATATATATATATATATATATATATATATATATATATATATGTGTGTGTGTGTGTGTGTGTGTGTGTGTATATATATGTGTATATATATGTGTGTATAATATATATATATATATATATATATATATATATATATATATATATATATATATATATATATATATGTATATATATATATATATATATATATATATATATATATATATATATATATATATATATATATATATATATTTATATGTATATATATTTATATGTATAATTATTACTACGTATATATATATATATATATATATATATATATATATATATATATATATATATATATATATATATATATATATATATATATATATATATATATATATATATGTATACTATGTATATGTATAACTACTAACTGACTGAATTTACAGAAATGGTACTGATAAGTATTGTTATCAGGATATTAGATAATTATTATAGTGATTATGAGGTTTTATCATATAGTTCCACTCTAATACTTAGACTCATGTCTTGTCTGTTTGTGCTGTTTAGATGCGTAGCCTTCTGGCATGCATTCACTTCTGGAATAGCTCCTGACGGCTTCACAAAAAAGCTCATTTTAACCGTTCTTGTCATCATCGGCTGCGCCTGTTTATGGAACTTCACTTAGTTCGGTCTCACCTCTGCTGACGCCTACTGTAGGCCATTCAGAGGAAGATTGTATTGAACAAACAAAGCACCAGCAATCACAATGCCAGCAGAGCAGCCGCGGCTGACAGACAGAACTCAGGACATTGAAAACCAGCTCTAAAGGAAGAAGCTGTGAAAAAGAGTTCCGGCAATGGGGATTTTGGACAGCACTGCTAAACGACATAATTAGAGAGTGGATCTGGCAGTGTATAAAGCATCTGCTTGCTTATCTGTTGGAAAAAAAAAGAGGGCGATGAGAAAAGGGAGGAGAAAAACAGCAAAGAATTGCAGGGGAAACAAGCTTGCCAAATGTTGGGTTGACAGAAAAGCCTTTATCTTGCACACCTCATTTACAGACTAGGAGCTTGAATGTAAGTATAGAATTGGTGACGAAGTATAGTGTACGTTGCAACTGACAGCACAGCCTTTTGTTGGGGTGTCAGTCCAAACAGTGTTATTTTAGTAAATGAAAACTAAAGCTATTGGACAAAAACACATTTTTGTTAACTAAAATAAAATAAAAAAATGTCAATAAATGAAAAATTAAAACTAACTTAAACTAACAACTGAATACCAACAAGGTTATATTAGTGAATGAAGGTAAAACTATTGGACAAACCCAATTTTTTTAACTAAAATAAAAAAAAAAACTAACAATAAATGAAAAACTGAAACTAACAACTTAAATACATTTATAATTAGCAAAATGATTAATAGTTTCAGAATTCATAAGCACTCATTCTGTCATTAAAAAAATAGAACTGTGGCTGTTTAGAGAAATACCTGTAGATGGCGCTTTAACAGAGAAACTGAAAAATTTCATTTTCCAAAACAAATGTAAATTAAGCATATTTAACTACATTAACATGAAGAAGTTTGTCTAAATTCTTCGTATAATTTTTTTGGTTTAAGTTACATTAGTGTAGTGCATTATGTTTAGTGTCTTTTCAAACAATAGGGTATATGCGGAAGTATGCTAAAGGACTTTTAATTTGTCAGTAACCTGTGTTAAGCGCTTCCTGTGAACTTTATGCCATTACAAAATCGGCATGTTTAAGGTCTGTTTTCTTTAAAAATCAGCGATCTCCAGTGGCTGAGTGATATCCGATATAAACTGAGTCTCAGAATGTACAAAAAGCACTGCATTAAATTACATTTTCCCTGCCATGTTTGTAAAATATGAACATTTTTTACCCCCGTATATTCAATGGAGCTTCTGCACTAGCCTGCCGATTCTGACGGGCACGTGCGATTAAACGGCTTTTTGTCTCGCTTTTTACACTTGAGCAACTGAATGAATGCCTATAAAGTCTATTTAACTGATTGTATTTTAATTACATTGCAACATCGATGCTGTAAAAATAACAGTATAAAATGGAAAAAAGTCACATTAACCGTTCACCGGAAGTTTATCAGTATGGGAAGGAACACTAGCTCTGAATATAACCTATTATTTTGTTTTTATTCCTAAGATGTTTGCAGATTCTATGAGCTATGCAAACACTAAACTTTGCTCTGGTGGACATTGGATGTGTCCTGTTAACCCTGTTAAACTAGAATCATTAAAAATATTTAAAAACTAAATAGAAATGTGTACAAAGATTAAAAAACTAAACTAAAACTGACAAAACCATTAACGATGCTAACTATAACTATGGTGAAATTTACAGTAAATTTTAAAAAAGTATCAAAATAAAATTACAATTAACTTGACTGCAAATCTGATTAGAATCTTATGTAAGTGACTGTTCACCTATTGTACTGGAACTGTTCATAATTTGGCACTCTTTTTTTTCTATGCCATCAATGCATTAGTTTTTGTGGCAAGCAAAAACACCAACAGTAGCAGGGTTAGCATTACAGATGTTATCTGACATTCTAAAAACATGTTGCCAATTTACTGGATTATTGTGCTTATTATTGTGGCTTGAGTGTAGACAGCTGATATGCGCACCTTTATTCAATTCCTGGCATCTTCATAGGATGCAACATTTAAAGAATTGTGTAGAGAAGACTGACTGTGATAGTACATTGCTATTCATCATTTGACTTTCACTTTACAACTTTTAGCCAAGTGGCAACCTCCTGGTCTCCCTCGTGAAACCAATAAGGAAGTCACTGAAACTCAGGGCGCACTCACACTATGCTATCCGAACCATGCCCAGGCCCGTTTCCCGGATCGTTTGAAAAGTGTGAGTGCGTTTGAGAAGTGAGGCTCAGGCGCAGTTTAGTTGGCCGGACCTGGCCCGTTTGGAAGAGGTGTGCCAGAGCGCAGTTTACTAGGGCACAGTACGCTGTAAGCGGAACACTTGTAGTTTGAGTACACCTGTGCACCTGTGCCTGAAACGGAAGATTAGATGTAACTTTTAAAGGGCACAAAGTTTACCCCTTTTTTTAGACTTAATATTAATATTATGGTTCTTCTGAGTGTGCCATGATTGTTTATGAGCGTCAAAGGTGGCTGATCTGTTCGGCAAAATATTAGGATAACTAAAGCAATCTCCACTGTGCTGAGCGAGTGCGCTTCTTAAACTGCACAGGCTCGAATGCAATGTGAGTGCGGGCCATTAGGGGAGGCGGGAGGGAAGGGGCAAGCGTGCTTCAGCCCGGTTCAAGGCAACTGAACATGGTGAGTGTACGCCCTTTGATTCGTTGACTGGCCATTTGATAATGGCTCCCCCATGTTAAAATGCCCCAATTTACAGCAGAAAAAAAACAGTTTGCAGCCTGGTGAGTTCAGTCATACGAGAATGTACGATTTTGAAAAGGAGGCACCCAATTGTCATTGAGGAATGAGCAAATTGTACTAAATTGTATGAATGAAATTGTCACTAAATTAAAAAGTTATGAATTGCCATGAGACTGTATTGGTATATCCAATAAAAAAATTTAAAAATCGTATATAACTTATCTGTTTAACTTCTATAAAGCCTTAAAACTCTGCATAATTAAGGGCGTGGCATATATCCTACTCACTGTTACATCTTCTTAACGAATTCCAGCTAAAAAATTTGGTATCTCTGTCGTATTTATACATTTGTTTTACATGGCTTTGTACATTCTATTGCCTTTTTATTATTTTTTCTTAAAATTATCAAATACAATGTCACGTTGGAGTTAGTTGTGCTCAGGTCTGGCCTCCATTTTATCCACTGAGTGATATTCTTATATAATCTTATTCATAAATGTATTTGATTTATTAAAATTAAATCTTTATTATTTGTAATTTTATTTAAAACTTTAATGCACTCCAGAATCTGACACGTTGATTAACTGTAAGCTATATAGTAGTCATCTACAATTCTAAATAGCTTAACATTTAATAAAATAGACTATCTTTGAAATATTTAGAAGTAATTAGCATTTTCTCCTGCAGAAAAAACATCATGAGGATGATGCTTAACAATTCATCATGTTTTCAATAAAATAAAGCATACAGTATTAAGCATGCAACCAAACAGATGTGACCAGAACATGAACAAGTCACATTTAATTACATGTTTAGCATTTTTTAATTGTTAAACATATAAAAAAAATGCACCCAGGCATCTCTAGTTGCACCCACACTCTTTTGCATTTTCGAATATATGGGAGTGAGCCTATGAGTTGAGCCTTCATAAACTTATAATGGCGTCATAGACACAAGGTTCATATTTTTATACAGTCTGTGATTACATGATTTATATATATAAGTGTCTGCAGGGCTTACATTTTAAGGGTTTTGACAATGTCACATTTCTTGTTTGAAGCACATTGGTTAGAAATCTTGATACTTTACAGTAGGTGTGGAGTTGTAAGATTTGCTAATTAAAAATAGAGAGCAAACTATTTCGGATTTTCTTTCTGCAAATAACCAATAGGACATATAAGGTTATCTGTTGATTACTAAATGTTCTTAGCTTGTGATTCTGCAGTGTTTTCTTTTGACTTAGCTTTATAGGACCTTGATCTCTGCTCTATCAGCTCTTAATGTTGTACGTTTACATGTGCAGTTTGACAAAGTGGATTTTTTGTACTGTAATTTACATGTTCAACTCAGACAAAATGCCAATAACTTTCACCTTGATTAAATTTTTTACCTCAAAAGTTATCAGTGCAAAGATCAAGGTCCCATATTTAACAAAAAAGCATGTGAAAACAGAAAACATTCACACCAGCTCTGAGAAGCTGTTAATTAATGTAGATTTGCTTCAGATTTTTTTAAATCCTATTTAAATTGCATTTATGGAAACTCATTTCAATCTGACCTCTCTAGGGTATGTAACTTGAAATTAATTTGTCGATCCAGACGTGGATCTAGAAAATTATGAGGGGTGGTCACACTAAATCAAGCATCTTTGCATGAGTTTTTGTGAATTAAATGAATGCTATACAGTTGAAGTCTGAATTATTAGCCCCCTTTGATTTTTTTTTTCTTTTTTAAATATTCCCCAAATGATGTTGACAGAGCAAGGAAATTTTCACAGTATTTCCGATAATATTTTTTCTTCTGGAAAAAGTCTTATTTGTTTTATTTCACTAGAATAAAAGCAGTTTTTATTTTTTAAAAGCCATTTTGAGGTCAAAATTAGTAGCCCCTTTAAGCTATATATATTTTTCCGATAGTCTACAGAACAAACCATCGTTATACAATAACTTACCTAATTACCCTAGCCTGCCTAGTTAACCTAATTAACCTAATTAATCCTTTAGATGTCACTTTAAGCTGTATAGAAGTGTCTTGAAAAGGCAAAGGGGGGTAAAACCGGTACTAGTAAGGTGTACCTAATAAAGTGGCTGGTGAGTGCATACAAATACAAAAATACTAATAATTAACATATTTGGTTAAATATGATGTGATAAAGTTCAAATATAGTTATTTGATATAATATAAATGATAAAAATAGAGCACATACATTATTGGCAGATCGTCATGTTGTAAAATCTTACATTCTTACAGAGATCTTTTCAATCTGTTCACTGCTTTGTGTTAATGCTGATTTTATAAAATTATTATTATTATTTTAATCCCATTTTGAGCTTATTATGCATTCCTTTGGATTATGTATACAGTATAACAATATCAATACACACCAAAAGAGAATTATGTTTCTTTGTTGTTTTAAATATGTTTTCACTTAAAATATATGTCTCAGCATAGATTTCACTAATATAAAAGAATAACGACCAATTAGAAAGAAGAAAAAAACAAATATGAACAAAATCTGTTTTAGAAAGCTTCTTGGGTTTGATTTGTTTTTGTTCTGGGAGAACATTGTTCTGTTTTGGAGCAGCCTTATGAATTGATATTGAAGGCAGTGACACTTTTGAAGGCGAACCCACCACCACCCCGCTTTGCTGACCACTTTTAATTAGGCAGCACATTGTGCCATGAGTTTCCCCACTTCAGTCTATGCCTAGTCAGTAATTGCTAAATTTACTGTAATCAATGTGAGGAAAGCAGAACTTGATGGCCTGCCAGAAACTCCTGTGTGGCAAAAAGAAAAGGGGGAAAAGAGAGAGAGATTGACTTAATTAGTCACTAGCGATTTCAATGCATATATTTGCCAAATAGTGTTTAAGATTAGCTGTATCAATATTCAAATTACAATATATTATAATAAAAAAACAATAATTTATTTTTTATGGGTGTAACTACTGTTTTATTTAAACAAAATTCATTCATTCATTCATTCATTTTCTTTTCGGCTTAGTCTCTATTAATCTGGGGTCGCCACAGCGGAATGAACCGCCAACTTATCCATCACATGTTTTTACGCAGCGGATGCCCTTCCAGCTGCAACCCATCTCTGGGAAACATCCATACACACTCATACACTACAGACAATTTAGCCTTCCCAATTCACCTGTACCGCATGTGTTTGGACTGTGGGGGAAACCGGAGCACATGGAGGAAACCGAGGGAGAACATGCAAACTCCACACAGAAACACCAACAGACCCAGCCGAGGCTCGAACCAGCGAACTTCTTGCTGTAAGGCGACAGCACTACCTACTGCGCCACTGCGTCGCCCTAAACAAATCCATTGCCATTTTAAGCATATTCAGATTGTCGTACATGCAATGGTTTTCATCACAGCACAAAATACTTGAAGATTTATTAGGAACTTTATAATTAGGCATAAACATCTGTCATAAAACCTGTCCAAGATATTGATTGAAAAGTGACTGTTTATAGATCTGTTTATAGATCTGTTCTACTTGTAAAGCATTTATTCATCTTCTGCTATGGAAATTTTATTAGTTCACTTTTAATTAGACATTAAAATCAAAGTCTTAACTGTTTTATTTAATGAAGCTTTTAAAGTGGAGTTTTTTCTTAACTAATAAACTTTTTAACAACTTTCTCAATGTTAATGTAAGGTAATTGTATTATAGAATTATTATAAAGCCTTATAATAGTCTTATAATAACTTATTTTTTCAGCAAATGTAAAGCATTTATTCATTTTAGGCTATGTTAATTTTATTAGTTAACTTTTAATTGTACATTAAAATCAGAAGTCCTAACTGTTTTATTTAATGAAGCTTTTAAATAGTTTTTTCTTAACTAATTAACTTTCTCAACAAATCGCCACCTTAGAATTATAAGGTTCTATCTGACATTTTTGTCAAATTGAGTTATTGACATTCTTATTAAATGACAACTTATTTACATTATGGGATGTTTTTTTTATAAGTTGTTTACATTTTAAGACTTTTTATTTAAAAAACAAATGTTACACACATACTGTTTACTATATGGAATGCAAAAACTTTGAAGCTCATAATCTCAAAATCTTTCAGAACGCAGATAGAGCCTTATAATTCCAAGGTGAGGAACTGTATCTATTTCTCACTGTTAAAGTTAGATAATTGTATTATAGAATTATTGTAAAGCCTTGTTTTTTAACTTTTTTTCCGCACATGTAAAGCTGTTATTCATCTTAGGCTATGTTAAATTATTAGTTAACTTTTACATTAAAATCAAAAGCTCTCTTTTGGAGGCAATTTTTCCTCTCATTGTCTGCTGTTACCACTATTGACATTCCACCTTGTCCAATTATTGGTTTATTTGACGTTCTCCCACCCGTCCACACTTTACCCTTCATTTTGTAGCCTTCTTAACCCTTCTGGCGCCCTTACCCTCCTTCTCACACTTGTTGGATAAGAAATGTTCTTTATTTTATGAAATTAGAGAAAATTCACCAACCCAGCAATATTTTTATTAAGTTGTAGGAACCCCTTCGTAAACATGTGAAACTCTTCAGCTTGACCCTGCTCTTTCTGAGCGAGTCCCCACCCCCTACTCACAGCTTGGTACTGGATACTACTGTAATTCTGGTCAGCACATTGTAGACCTGTATTTTCTGTATGTAAGATTGCACTAGTGTTTATTTGTATTTTTTTTATTTTATTAAATCAATTTTTTGTTTCGTTTTGCTCAAAATACTCTTCAGTGTATTTACTTAGTTACATGTTTATGTTCTTTTTTTTATATTTTTAATGTACTCTGTTTTACAATGTATAAATAAAACAAAAGAAGTCCTAACTGATTCATTTATTGAAGCTTTTAAAGTAAATATTGTTTTAACTAATTAACTTTCTTAACAAATGTATCTATTTTTATCACTGTTAATGCTACTTAATTGCATTATAGAATGATTATAAAGCCTTGTTATTTACCTTTTTCTCTAAATTAAATTGTTTCAGAAATTCCTATTCAGGTGCCTATGGCAAAATTATTAGGAATATTAAACAGCATTAAACGGTCAAACTACTTGCTCTGCAAACAATTTTGTTTATGGCAATACTTAAAAAAATACATAATATGAATTGTGAGAAGATAATAAGATACAAGTTTGCAAAATCAAGCAGCCTAATGAGCTGTTTTATGGCTAAAATTTAATTGAAGTGAATGAGAGCAGAAGTCTAGTGCCAATAAGGTTCCAATGGCTTCGCCCGCTCATTTGTGAAAGAATGAGGTCAATGGTGTTACTTACAGTTTATGTAAAGCTTTGGTAATTGAATTTGTTTTATACATTCGTTTACTCTGAATGTTTATATACAATGAAGAAATATGCAGAAATGTAGAGTTGTTTTTGTTAATCTGCCCTTTAAAGTAACCCTTATATGCAGCTTAATGAAATATCATTATCACTGTACTGTAAAAATATCCGTAAATTAGGAGTTTTCCATATTTAGTGTTTTTATTTATTTATTTTTTAAATTTTTTGAATTGCATTATGAGACAATGCTTTTCTTCCAACAACATTTAACATAAAAGTTCAGAAAGAGTGACTTTATTAACATCTTTTATAGTTTGAAGTGAAATAACTTCTGGTTTGGTGTTGTATATTACACTACAAAACTTTTGCAATAAACTGCCAGTACTTTTTTCTGTCATTTTACAAACTTATTTCAATATACAGTTGAAGTCAGAATTATTAGCCCCCCTAAATTATTAGCCCCCCCTGTTTATTTTTTTCCTAATTTCTGTTTAACAGGAAAAAAAAAATGTTCAACACATTTCTAAACATACCAGATTTAATAATTAATTTCTAATATCTTGATTTATTTTATCTTTTTTTATCCATGATGACAGTAAATAATATTTGACAAGAAATTTTTCAAGACACTTCTGTACAGCTTAAAGTGACATTTAATGGCTTACTAGGTTAATTAGCTTAACTGTAGGTTAGGGTAATTCGCAAGTTATTGGTTAAGGATGGTTTCGAAAAAAAAATTGCTTAAGGGGGATAATAATTTTGACCTTAAAACAGTTTAAAAAAATAAAAACTGTTTAAACTGAAATAAAACAAATAAGACTTTCTCCAGAGGAAAAAATATTATCAGACATACTGTGAAAAATTCCTTGCTCTGTTAAACAACATTTGGTAAATATTAAAAAAATAAAAATAAACAATAACTGTATGTTATTATTTTATTCATTATACTATTTCAAACTACTAAAATGTTAATAAAAGTCACTTTGTTAAACTATAGAGTTAAATTTCCAACATCAACAGTCAGCAGGGCAGAGATCAAGGTCATAAATAATGCAATTTCAAACCATAAATAAACCAAAAACACAAAAACTGTTAATTAACAGATACTGTACTTTTTACAATGTATATATTATGTTAATACAAGAATTTGATACAATGCCTAATCACATGCCATATAATAGGAGAATAAATAACATTGGGATCAGAAAGAGCAAGAGAAAAAAAAAATGATCAAGGAGATGATCGAATTAAAGCATGAATTAAATAAAGCATTACATGAATGAATCGAGCATATGTGTGACCTGAATGATCTCTCGTTCCGAGCTATAGCTGTATTTCTGAATGTGGGCATATGGAATAACGAGAGGCTTTAAAACAGTATGTCCATTTCTTCTTTGAAAGTCTCCAAAACACCATATTTTCAGAGCTCTCCTGTGTCTGGCAGATTGCTGCTAACCACACTGTTTTGTAACAGTGGATTACTGTGCTGTTTTCTACATACTGTGTCTATTTTACTGTGTTTTTGAAATGTCTATTTCTCGAGGACAGGCAGCATTGTTTGGCTCCTGATGTAGGCCATCAATGATGAACAGAGTAACCGAATACTATCGCTTAATAAGAGTGAGTTTTACTTTGTGTACTGGACATGGAGAAGTAAAAGCTTTGTGGCGTTTCAAAGCAAAATAGAAGATTGTGGGTTTGAGATATTTAGCTTCACTTGGGTGTTCGCCACATTTGTACTGCGTGTTTACATCTGTCAATTGTAGCTCTTCTCAAAAAAGAAGCACTTTTTAAATAACCTTTGTTTAGGTGCATGGAACATCATGTCTATGCTGGCTTAAGTGTCAAGCAATTATATTACCATGTTGTTCTAGCAGTACCAAAGATCACAGCTGTTATTTGCACTCATAATTTGTCGAATTTGTGTTCACAGCTTTGCAATTTGACAAAAAAAGAGAAATGTTATCAATGAAAATAACACACATTTGTAGGAATACACTTTCTTCAATATAGAGTTCTTTTAAGAGCTGGCTTTTACAGTAATGCCATAGAAGAACTTTTTTTGGTTCCATCCAGAACCATTTATTGAACTTAAAATACTTAAAATAACCTCTTTTAAGTGTTTTCCCCACTATAAAGAACCTTTTTTTTTCAGTTCAGTAGTTCCATGGATGTTTCTATCATGTAACTATCAATGCAAATAAAGAAGATGAGGAAAATAGAGTGTTTATCAGAAACCCTATATTTTCATGATTTTGCGATCACTGAATTCAACGCAAAATCAATCCTGCAAAATGTTTAATTTAAACGCTGAATAATCGGTTATTCAAAATAATGCGGTTTTTCAAAATAAAAGATTTTTTAAAACAAAAGATCATTCTGATTTAGATAATAATAAAATGGAAATAATTAATGATTTAGGGGTTGGGGTGTACTGGTTTAAGAAAGCTGAATCTGGAGTAAAATATTCAATTCAATTCATCTTTATTTGTATAGCGCTTTTACAATGTAGATCATGTCAAAGCAGCTTCACATAGAAGATTATAATGAATTGAAACATTGTCAGTTCAGTTTCAGAGTTCAAATATGGTAAAAATAGTATAGCTTATTGCACTGTGTGAAAGTGTCATCTGAAATGGGCAGCAAAATATAGTCCCATAGATCTGGTAATGCTGAAATGGAAGCAAATATACGTATTTCCAGTACAATCATTTGGGACAAGACCTACATGTAAATGTCTGTTTCTTAGCCTACTACTTATTTTGCTAGCTTGTGGGTTAAATTTACACACTCAAATGACCGAAATGTAACATAGACAATATGGTTATTTCAAAATAAAAGATTTTTCAAAATAAAAGATTCAGATAATAAATAAACCACTCATTTCATACACCTGAATCTGGATTAAAATGTGGTAAAAATGGTATAGCTTATTGCACTCTGCATTGTAAAAAATTTTGTTTTCCACACAATCAATTTGTGTTGGGGCAACATGCAGGAATTAAGTTAATCTACTTACAGATTTAAGTAGATTAAACATAAAACAATTAAGATGTTCCCCCAAAAACCTCAACAATTGTGTTGTTTCAGCTCATTTTAAATAAGTAGTTTAAGAAACTGCAAATAATTTTTTTTGAGTGTGTGTGAATGTGTCATCTGAAATGGGCAGCAAAATATAGTCATATTTCCGGTAATGCTGAAATGGAAGCAAATACACGTATTTCCAATACAATCATTTGGGACAAGACCTACATGTAAATTACTTCCAGCAAACTTTAGTCAACCATTACATTAATAACCTCAGCAAGCTCCACCTGTGCTCTGCCACAAAGTCTTGTCATCAGAAGCGTGCTTGTCCCTGTAGATGAGTGATATCCAACATTGCTTGCAGCAGTTTTTTTTTGCGATTGTCAAGTCGATGTCACATTCTTTGTAAAATTCCCAACTGTAAGGCTGGAATGTGTTTGCATTCTTCATTTTTTTTTCCCACAGAAACTCTCCAAGGCCCTAATAAAGCAATTCTTTTGTTTTTAAATTATTCACAAACACAGTGTAAAAAAAGAACCTCGCAAAAAATCCTCAGAGCTGCAACTGGAATCCAAGCACCTGCCTCCCATAATCCACTCTGCTAAGTAGCACTCTAAATCATTTCACAAAAAAAAATCTCTGTGTCTTTTTCATCGGATTAATTTTGACTGAATAGCCTCTGCCATTTCTAATTTGCTCATCCTAAGCATTTCCATGGTGATGCCTGCGCAAAGACAAAGCACTAAAAGGCATGCAGACGTATTCTGCGCATATTTCCCAAGCTCGCATCCAGAATCCATCTCTCAAAGCTTTCATCAAAACTATTCGTGCTCCAGCATCCCCACTGCATTAGCACCCGCCGCCGGTGAAAAGAGCTGTTATCAGGGGTCTATCTGTGGGAATGGGTAAATTGTAGATCAAATGGGGCCTCTTAGACCTTCTAGTGCTACACTTTTTACATCCCGTAAACGCCTGTTGCGCAAATAGAAGAGGTGGGGAAACAACAGAAGAGCACATTGATGCACTTAAACAAGCACTGTCCACTGCACACCTCTTATCACCGCACAGGATCATTTGGAGATGCTTTTTCATTCCCAAATTAGAAGGGTCCACCAGGCAAAAAAAAAAAAGTCATGACATGCTGTGCTGGTAATCATGGAAAAGATGTTTGGCACCAATTCTGCTCCACCAAGCTTAACAAATCCTCAAATCCTAGATGGATGTCCAGCCAGGAAATGTGCACCACATCTGAAGAGATCGCATTGCAAGTTTATGCATAAGCATGGATAAACGACTTTTTTTAATGCAGTTGATCAAATGTAAAGCATAATCGTGCCTTTGTTTGTGGATCAGAGCTATCGGAAAGCTTTCTGGTTATTTAAGTTGCCGGCTACTGTGATTTCAGACTATTTAATGTGTGTTTGCTTTGATTGAAGTTTTAATCATTGCATTATAAGGCAATTCAGGCGTGAGCAAGTTACCTCGGGGAGTTCTTGGAGACGTTTCATATTAAAGTTAAATTGCCTCGGATAATGAATGTTGTTACTGTTGTTTTTCATTGTGTTTTTAAAGCATTTCAGATCTAAATTGATTTTCAAATGCATTGTGTGTGGAAGTTTTACCATGATTTCTGTATCTATAAATTTTTTTTTATGTTTCTCTTTCTCATCAGGGCTTCCCACTGGGCTTAAATGACGGTCACATTTATACCTGGACAGACGGATTAAGGAGAAGAGACTGGCATGACTATGAGAGCATCAGGAAAGATGGGCAACGTGTTGGTACGGATGTTAAATTTACTGAATATTTGAAAATAGACCAGGGTTTTTTTTCCTCCCTATTGACATACACACTGTAACAATTTCAATGACAAATATCAATAAATAAAATATGTTATGTTGCTTTATTTTATTTTAGTAATTTAGTAACTTAATCCGGTTTCAACTACATTTTTTAAGTTATACCAAATTTAACTTAATATTTTTATTAATTTAAATTGAGATCACCATAAAAGTTAATTTGATTCAACTAAAGTACTTAAGGCACCAAGATTTTTTTTCTTTTTACATTGCAGTTGCACCCAATATGTACTGTAAAAGAACTCAAACCATACCCAACCTATGTATAGACATGTTGATTTCGGGACTAAGCATTCTGCACTCATCATCTACTGATTAGAACCCAAAAAATAGATAAACAGTAAGAACAAGATTTACCAGACAGGGCAAATTTGCAAGAGAATACAGTTTTAAAAAATTGGAAGTTCCTGCAGATCATTTACCGACAATGCACCAAGTAAAAAAACACAGACCTAACACTTATTTTACATATTATATATCAAAACAATTACAAAGGCAAACATTATTCAGTCATTTTCTTTTCGGCTTAGTCCCTTTATTAATCTGGGGTTGCCACAATGAAATGAATTGCCAACTTATCCAGCACATGTTTTACATAGCGGATGCCCTTCCAGCTGCAACCCATCTCTGGGAAACATCCATACACACTCACTCACACTCATGGACAATTTAGCCTTCCCAATTCACCTGTACCACATGTCTATAGACTGTGGGGGAAACCGGAGCACCCGCAGGAAACCCACGCGAACACAGGGAGAACATGCAAACTTCACACAGAGATGCCAACTGACGCTCAAACCAGCGACCTTCTTGCTGTGAGGCGTCAGCACTACCTATTGCGCCACTGTGTCGCCACGGAAAAAATTACTGTAGTGGCAAATAAGCAGAGCTGATGCCCATGAGGTGCTGTGTGGTTGATCTGTTTAAACCAGCAAATCACAATATATGTTTGTTTGCTCTACCTGAAGTAAATATGTGGGGGTGCTAAGAAAATAATTGATATTCATGATGTCAGAGTTTTCCTATTTCATAAAAAAAAAAACTAATATAAAAGTTAATAAAAGCAGTTATGGTATAGTTTTATTCTACTTAGGCCTTTTTATTTATTGATTGTCCAAAGTATAACAAAACAGACAAGTTTATTATAACCCAGATGATGTCAGGATCCAACGTCAGGCCAATGTCATTGTCTAACGTCCAATCTAAAATTAACCTAACATCAACATCTTGTGATGTTGCAGCTTGATGTTGTGTGGATGTTACCACTATGACATCTATCAGACATTTGATTTTGTTACCCTTGCCTGATGAATAAATGCCAGTTTATGACATCAATATGATGTTGGTTTAAGATTTAAGAAGGTTTAAGAAGGCATTGAATTTTAGTCACTTTCCAACACAACTAAAATCAACCAAACATCAATGCCATTTGATGTCATTACAAAATAATGTTGTCCTTAGACGCTGGCTAGACATTGATTTTTGGCCTAAATCTGACCTAATATTAACGTCTTATAATGTGTGCCTGCTGGGAAGTGACCACCAAACAACCACTAAAACATTTTACATGCAAAAATGAAAGACTTTGGACAGAACTGGACAGTGTCTATGCACTCAACTCACACTCCTTTTTTTCGTTTGATCAGTAATTTATGTCTGATAGTCCACAAAATGTACATTTTGACATCTGGCACAAGAAGAACAGATCTCTGAAGCCGTTGAAGCTAGTTTTGCTTAGGTAACACTTGTGATGATATTGTGACTGACAGCAAATAAATTATCTTGCTGCTGAAAATAGACATTGTGGAGGTAAAACACTAAATATGAATGGATTCAGTGCATAAAATGCTTGTTATAAAGGTAAACAAGAAAAAAAGTGTGTGCTCTGTCATTGCAGCTATTTATCTGAGCAGACACCAGTCTGTGTAAGTCTACAGAAGTAATACAACCAGCTGGTGCAGTGGCGGTTCTAGTTTAAATGGCACCCTGGGCGAACCAACCCATTGTACACGGCCGGTAGTGTATGAGTGTGTATGTGTGTGTGTGAATGCGAGAGTGTATTGGTGTTTCCCAGTACTGGGTTGTGGCTAAAAGGGCATCCGCTGCTTAAAACATATGCTTGAACAGTTGACGGTTCATTCTGCTGTGGTGACCCCTTATAGGAACAAAGCCGAAAGAAAATGAATGAATTATCATTCAAAATAAATAACAGAAATCAATCCTAAATGTAAGAGGAAACCAATGTAAAGACACAACTGGAGTGATATGCAAAGATCACTTGAGAAATCTTTTGCATGAATATTATTTATGAAAAATCTATAGACTACTGTACTAAAAACACATGTCTTAGACCTGATGCTTGGCTGAAAATTAATGCTATTATGTCGTTCTGCCTCTTTCTGCCTCATTTCTGCTTCATAGCCATGCTTAGTCAGAATAAGACCATCACATTATATAAATTTCAGTTTTGTCGACTTGCAATACTCGCTGCATGCCAACACCTCTGCATAAAATGTTGTTACTCAGGTGTCCTGACATTTTATCCTACCCATCAGATTATGCTACCAACACTGTATTTGAATGGCTCTGTGGTTGGGGTTAGGGATTAGGTAGGTCAGGGTGATATTACAGCTTTATATCACACTACTCCACATAAAAATTTACACGGGTAGCAAAATACACCGGTTTCACAGCAGAAAACATGGAAAAGCTTGGTTGCTGCCGGAAGTGGTGTTAGTGAGGCAATCAACCTGCAGTCTGTGTGGGTCCTAACACCACAGTATATTGTTGGGGTCTCTATACTGCTCAGTAAGCACCATCTTTCGGGTGAGACGTTAAACCGACGTTAAACTCTGTGGTCATTAAAAATCCCAGGATTTTCTTAGAAAAAGAGAAGGGTTTTTATCCCCGGCATCCTGGCCAAATTTGTCCACTGTCCATCATGGCCTCCTAATCATCCACATATCATAATTGGCTTCATCACTCTGTCTCCTCTCCACCAATCAGCTGGTTTGTGGTGTGCGGTCTGGCGCAATATGGCTGCCGTCGCGTCATCCAGGTGGATGCTGCACACTAGTGGTGGATGAGGAGATTCCCTCCATTGTGTACAGCGCTTTGAGTGTCTAGAAAAGCGCTAGATAAATGTAAGGTGTTATTATTATTATTATTATTATTATTATTATTATTATTATTATTATTGATTCTACATTTTTGGCAGAAACCTTTTCAAAAACAATCTTTTTTATCATGGATACAAGGCCACGCTGGTTTTTCAGAAATAAGTTCAGGTTGATGCAGAGTTTACCTGATGTTACTCTCTGTCTGCTGTAGGTGGCCATGCTTCACGTGCACATGCAAAGTCTGCGTGAACAGGGTGCACAGAAATACAAATTTAAATTTGTTGACAGTTTGAGTTACCTGTCGTAATTGAGTTATTTATTGACCTGACTAATTTATAATTAGACAAACATTTTTTAGTTCAATGCCTTACTCAGAATTTAAAAATACATATAAATACATTGAGATCATTTACTTTAACCGTTACTATTGGAACGTGAAGAGACTTTTAACAAAAATACACAACAAAAAATGTTACTGAAGACAATCATTTTCTGCACCTTTAAATTTGAAATAAGTGTCCATGGCTTATATCTCTTGTCACAAAACCTGCATCCTTATGCTTTTTAAAGGTATGCTCCACAGTGTACTTTTAAGCCTTGGTTGTGTTTAAAAGATGCAATGCAATGTGTGCTCATGCTTCTCTTGTAGAAAATCCCGTTATTTTTTCATATATCTTATATCATATATCATATCTAACTTTGATTATATACAGCTACTCAGCTAACATTTTAAGAGGCTCTGATTGGTCAGCTAACATAATGTGCTGTGATTCGCGGATTGGCTCCACGTCACCATGTCACGCCCCCGACAAGTGTGCTCTTTTTGCGCTGTGTAAATACTGTCAGTAAGAGCAGCTGTTAGCAGCGTTAGCTAATTGAATCAGACAGAAAAATTAAGAGCACACAGCTAAACCTCATGCCTGCTCTTTAAAATAAAATCTGACAAGTGTCTTTCACTTATACTCAGAATAAGCATGTGTAAGTAATATGAAACATTCACATATTTTTTGCGAGTTCGTTATTTGAGATGTCGAATGCAGGGAAAGCATTGCATAAAGAGACACAAGATTGTGGGTGTTTTTAGTGGTTTGACGGATAAATATGATTTTGTAGCTAAATTGTTAGTGATGCCAAATCGCATTTCCTATTGTTTACATGCTTGTTTACGTCCTCACTACCACATACTGTTAACGCTAGAAACTGTGCATGTAGTTAATCAATTTTAACAAATAAAAATACTTCCAGGTTGTGGCTCACAATCCACAGCTTCGTCGGTTGGAGGAGTTTTTAGCCAAATCCAGCATTGGATTCTGGAAGCTGTCCAAATGCTAGCGCTATATCTTTTCTATAATTTTCTGGAACATAATTAAAATCAAACTGTAAGCACTACTCTCTTTGCGTCGTGTCCTTTGGAAGCCCAAATACAGAAACAGAACAAGCTTTGTGGAAATAGCAGCGTTTGGATGACATTTTAGCTTTCTCTGCTATAACATTACAGCGCCTCTGGTCACGCCCCTTTGCTGTGCAGGGTGCATGCGCATGGTAATTGCATATAACCAGAAGCCTTTGTGATCTCACTAGCCCGGATGTATTTTTTTTGTATTCCTCAATCTTCATTCGCTGCAGGCTTTGCTAAGCTAACTCTGTAAAATCCAATGTCTCTCTTTGCATTAATCTTTGAGCATATTACATTCAGAGATGTTGTTATGTTCACACAGCTACATTACACATCAGCTATAGTTTAACATATGATATCGTAGTGGACCACCCCTTTAAAGTATTGTTTCCTCTAAAAAGTATTGATTGAATCTTTAGATGTTGTACTTTGTATGAAGTTTTTTTTTTAAAGAACATTAATTTTAAAAAAAATGATAGCAATTCCCCATATCCGTCATTCTCCGGGTTAAGCAGCTATACTGGATTATTATTATTTTCCTTTTTTTTTTTTTTACCACTATGCATGCTACCCCTAAAGCATCCTAAATAATTTTTGCCTGAAAATTAAAGCATGCCAGAATAAATTTTAGTTACTTTAATATTGATTACATTTAAAGTTAAATTAAATTAAAGTGAAATATGTTTACCTAGAGTTAATTTACAGCTGGGCACATTTCTCCTATCAAGTTTACTTTTCTCTTTCTTATTATACAGTAGATCCCAACCTTTGCGTAGGAAGTGGTGTACACATATTTATATCCCCGTTTTGTGTATATGCCACATTTATAAATGAAACCCCTGGAGTAGACCTTTCCTTTCCTATTATTGATACTCGCTCCACTAAAAGCATATGGAAACCTCACATTATCACAGCACAAAGGACATCAGCCAGACTACAGAGGGATGATTTGATGATGATGACGTTTTCTTTATGGCTTTCATTTAGGATAGGACATTATTTGAGAAACCCTGCCAAGCTGTCCCAGTAAATCAACTGGTTGCCCCTGTGGCTAAAGAGACTTTATTGATCCATCTGAATTTATGGCTGGTTAATAATGTTAGGGTGTCTTTTTGTGGCGTTAAATTTTAGCTGCATTAGGTCCTGGGCAGTTAAGGATATAAATGGCTGTCAAGGTGCTTGCTTTTGTGTTTATTTTATGCAACAACTTCAGGTTTTCAAGGATGACCCAAGGTGCTTGATATGTTTTTTTTTGTTTTTTTTTGGCTAGCCGGGAATTTACAAATTCTTAGACTTGTTTACATTTTATAGATCAATCAGTTGTGGATAAAATTACAGATGCCCTAGTGAAATATTACTCCAGTAGAATTATTAAGTATTCCTTTTCAATTTTACTTAAGTCAAAAAACAAAAGTATTAGATTTTTTGTGTACTTAAGTGTTAAAAGTAAAAAGTATGTATTGCAAGTATTAATTAATCATAATTCAATTGTGGGAACCAATTGAAAATAACAAAATATATTATAATATATGTATTATTTTGACGTTGCATTTGACATCACAGGCATTTCATAGAGTGGGTATAAAAAGTTCTTTTTTTATTTACTTCACAAACAACTGTGACCCAAATTTGATGTTCATTTACATTAATAAATCATAACATTTGGTTTAGGATCTTAAATTTCACTCATTTAGTGCAGGGCACTCGAGCCGGATGTAAAATGCTTTGACTGATTTTTAATCAGTTTGTAAATTCAGTAAATTATTAACTAGAGACTCACTCTAACCAGATCAGTGACTCACAGACTGGACACTCACCTATCAATTGAATCAGTGAGTCAATAGGTGCATGACATCGCTGTAATTTGACACAATTAGAGAGCCGACAAGAGCTCTCTATACTTTTGAATTGCTCTCTTGGTAGTGTGATGTCTTGCACCAATCGCTCTGTGGAGCAGTGCTTCAAGTCAAACACGCCTATTGAAGTAGGTATCTAGGAGACCTGTGCTTCACATGTTTGCAAAAGTCACCTTTTGATGCGTCCTCGACAAAAATGGCAAAGCAAGTACATTAAAATTTGAATTGGAACAGTACTTCGGCAATGATTGATACCATTTCACGAGTACACAAGAACGCAAGTACAGACAAGCTCACCCTGACTTGATCAGGGGTTCTCAACCTCGGTCCTGGAGGGCCTTCAAAGGCTGTTTCTCAATATGCGTTCTTCAGCGATCTTGCCTCCTCGTGTTCTCATGTAACGTCATCATCAATGCCAAAGTTCAGTTCCAAAACTCAAGACCGCAAGAAAGGAGGATGTGTAAAAGTTCCGGGAAGTGTTGTTAATATTAAGGACGCATTGTTGTAGACTTGAACATAAAACTCGCTCAAGAAGTCTCAGAAGTCATTGCAGCTGAATAAAGGAGGTTGGAAGCACAGCATTTTATATAGAATTATTATTAAAGTTCAGAAATATAACTTATTTATCTCAGGAGTTTCCCTAAATGAGACGGTAAAATTAAACATAAACATAAAAATCTTAGTAGAGGCATAAACATATTAAGGACTTAACATAACATATGCTTATTTGCTGAAATTCATATTAAAATATATTTTTTTTTTGTGCAAAGTATATTTCTAATGTTTTTGTGCATGTTATATATATTGAAAAGGAAAAAAAAAACAATAAATCATATGAATGCTGTAATGTTTAAATAATTTTCCAAAAAAAAAAACTAGGAAGACCATCAGGAAGAACTCAGCATCTTATTTCCCGAGTTCATTCTTCTGAGGTGCCCTGGCAAGCCCACTCTTCCCAAGAATTTAAGTCTGTTCTCTGCCTTCTTGGAATTGAGAAACAGCCAGAGTTTGAAAACCATTGGACTAGATCAGTTCAATCGTTTAAATATTTACTTGAGACTCACACAGACTGGACCAATTGAATAATTTAAATGTAAACTAGGGACTCTCTCTTACTGGATCATTTGAATCATTTATATGTTAATTGGAGACTCACATAAACTGGATCATTTGGATCATTTAAATCTTAACTGGAGACTCACTCTGAATTGAATCACATAATTGTTTAAATGTTAACTGAGGACTTGCTCTGATTGGACCACTGGAATCATAAATGTTAACTAAAGACTCACTGTGACTATAATTTGAATCTTTCAAATGTTAGTTGGAGACTTGCTCTGACTGGATCAATTGAATCATTTCAATGTAGACTTGGGACTCACTCTGACTGGATCATTTGAATCATATAAATGATAACTGGAGACTCGCTCTGACTGGATCATTTGAATCATTTCAATGTAAACTAGGGACTCCCTTTAAATGGATCATTTAAATAATTTAAATGTTAATTGGAGACTCACTCTGTCTGTATCATTTGAATCATTTCAATGTAAACAAAGGACTCCCTCTAACTGGATCATTTGAATGATTTCAATGTAAACAAAGGACTAAGTAAACTATGATAGTTAGGAGCAGCACGGTGGCGCAGTGGGTAGCACAATCACCTCACTTCATTTGAATAATTTACAGTTTTTTACAATCACTATGACAGTTTTTTCAATACATTTAACAAGTTTGCTAAACCTAAATACAATTGGCAAAACGGTTAACTTCATGCTCAAAGTCACACATTTTAAACTAAATCCCAAAACTAATGTTCAAAATACAATAATCAACTAACACAATACACCATGTCTAACAAAACACTGCAAACATGTATCAAAATCAAAACAAATCAAAAGTTATTTAAAACACTAACACAAGTTCTCTTCCGACAGGAATATTTAGTCCATCATAACACATTGACAAAAAAAAAAAAAAAAAACACTAGCATCAGCGGAAATGACAGAAACTGCATTATTTTATGTGTCAGGTCTGCCTTATATTTTTGAAGCCTCTCTACATTTTTGTTTTGTTGGATTCAGTAAATGTGTGCATTTTGTTTCTTTTGCTGCAAAAATTCAATACAAAACATGAATGACCATCTCAGAGTAGCTTTATAAAATGTTTATACAGTTTATGAAAAAAATTAATAAATACAGACACAGAATTGCTGCAGTACATATTTTATTGGCAAGTGGACATTACTGCAAGATATACAAACAGAAAGAGCACAGCAATTATAATAAAAAAAAACTAAGTAATCTTCTATTCTGCCAGGTCTTCTGCATTCTGCATCTCATCCACATCACACCTGATATCTTCTCTGGCCCACCACGGTAACTGTGGCCCTTTGGCCTATTATGTTTCTCCCATGGCAACGCCTTTTCGACAAGTTGAAGCCAGCCTCGTCAACATAGATAATTTAATGTGGGACTTGATTGGCCTCCAACTCCATAACTCTCTGAAAACAATTAGACACAGTGTATGTGAATGCTGTACTGTACTGTATATCTACTGTACTAATGCACTCCAGGTTTATAGAGTAGTTTACTGCAAAACACCTCACCTGGATGTATTGGTGACAGAGGTCTTTGATGCGCTGACTGTTCCTTTCAAAAGCCAAAAGAGTCCTCTTTTAGAACATATGATCATGGGATTGGAGTGTGGTTCCTAGATGGGAATCTGCTGTGATTTATGTATTTACATAACTGCAACAAGCTGTTTCTCAGTGGCAATGGAATAAAACACAAGGAATACATTTGTGTTTCAATTCACAATATGAACAGCTGTTCACTTTGACTTTAGCCCGGATAAGTCATGTGTAGAACGTGATGTTATATGTTCTGACATACAGTGTGAAAGCATTTGTAAATTTGACTGTAAAATGACATTGTTTTGGTCTTGGTTGAGAAGTTCAAGCATTTGAAATTGGTGTTAACTGGATGCATTTTATATCAAAGCAACAAAAAAAGTGTTAATTGTATAGCCTACAAAGACGGATGTTGTGCTAACCGTGTTAAGAGTTTAGGAAACTTGTCAAATGTATTGAAAAACTGTCAAAGCGATTGTAAAAAACTGTAAATGATAGTTGGAGACTCACTCTGACTGGATCATTTGAATTTACTGGAGACTAAAGACAGATACTTTTAAAATTAGTAATAACAGTAATAACTGTAATAATTTAACATAAAATGATATTAATAACTGATAAATAGTTGTTATTTATTTATTTATTTATTTATTTATTTAATTATTTATTTATTCATTTATTTGCCATGAAAACATCAAATTTCTAAAAAAATAAAAATGTTGCTTTAGCAGTTCCGCACTTACCATTTACTATCTAAATGCCTCTTGGGTGCCTGCATTTCTGTTTTGCTCAGTGCATTTTGACATGGCTGGCAGTACTTTTACATTAGAAATAATTTTTAACTAAGAAATACTCTTAAATCCAAGATGCTAAGTGCAAGTTCTCCAGGAAGCAAATAACTGTGTCCTTCAGGTGAAAGCTCTTTGGCTGCAGATAAATATAAGAGGTATACAGAAAGAGGCTTGCTTTATAGACTATTGGAAGAAAAAAACGGAATTCCACCATATTATGCAGAGAGATTTGTCAGATTAGGGGAGGATGGCTTGTCTGGCAGCCACAGACAGGACCACGTCCTCCTGCATATGGCCCACTCGGCCCAACTGTTCGGTGTTGACCCGTCACGTTTCTGTCGGAGGGCTTTCAGTGTGCACCATCTGTTGGTGACAAATCTTATGATGGCAGCCTCCATTATAAAAAGCCACCCGCTAATTTTCCATGAATCTAGTTCACTGGAGTTGGTAGTACATGAATGCCAGGGAAGAGTAATGGATGCGACCAGATCAGTTTGGACAGGGCCAACAAATTACATTGTAGATATGTTTGGGGAATTTTTAATTATTATAATTTTTTAATCATTTTTTGATACATACGCATATGTGAAGAGGCCGTTGTGACTCTGGTCAACCCAGACTGACAGATGGTCCTTTAAAGCCAGCAGTCATTTTGAATAACACTGTGACAAGGAAGTCAGGGTGCAAATTACATTTCTAACTTAGAAACAGTCACACACTGTGTACATGTGTACTTTTACTTTCAATTGTGTACATTTTTAGTGCTGTATTGGTACTTTTACTCCCTTACTTTCCTTCCACCTGCAGTCACTATTTTATTTTTTCTTGTCTATGGGGATTAGGAAAATAGAAAAAATCAATTGCGGCAAACTGTTTGGAAGCATTTAAAAGTGTCCAGGAAGATGTCCAAAATCTTTACACGCATTGACCCAGAGACAGTTTACATGCATGTCACTAATGAGAAGATGGTGGATGTTTATAATAGCCTTAAACACCTATCAGGCACAAGACATCAATATGACGTCAGATTGACATTGTACCCTAACGTCATGGGGATGTTGCATTTTGTTTGGAAATGAAAATCAGGTTGACATCAGAACTCAACATCAGGCCAACATCAATGTCCAATCTAAAACCAACCAAATATCATCGTCTAATGATGTTACAGCTTGACGTTGCATGGACGTTACCACTATGATGTCTGTCAGACGTTGGATTTTAACATGATGTTGGTTTAAGATGTTGGCTCGACATTGGATTGTGGTCACTTTCTAACAACCTAAAATCGCCCAAATATCAACGTCATTTGACTTCATTATTGGAAATCAAAATAACGTTGTCTTTAGACATTGGCTAGACATTGAATTTTGGTCGCTTGACAACACAACCTAAATCTAACCTTATATTAATGTCTTATGATGTTGTGTGCAATTTGGGCAATTATTAGATGCACTACAGAATGTTTCGTTTACACACACCTGCATAAATTTCATGTAAACAGATCAGCTTTTAACAGCATAATACTCAATACTCACTACTCTTGAGTACTTTTGAAAGGTCTACTTTTTACTCATACTTTGAGTAATTTTTACATCAGATACTTTTACTCTACTTGCACTACATTTTAGGCAAGTAATGGTACTTTTACTTGAGTGATTTTTCAGTATTCCTCCACCACTGATAGTAATACGCAAAAGTAACCGAATCATTCTGAGCATGGGTTGAACCGGCGATTCCTGCATGTGAGGCGAATGCTCTAAGGAGGAGGCTATGAGAATGAGGCATTTGTGCGGCATTCATCAGCTGCCCTCCGTTACACACTATACTACAATATGCGATGGCATTCTTTAAAAATAGTTGTAAATAATACGCTAATACACTTTAGCATGGTTCAAAAGCTTTGTGTGACCAGTGCAGTGCTTTGAAACAGTATAAATGTATGTAATTGACATCTAATCTCTTGCTATACACTTGTCACATCGCTACTTTTTGGATTGCCATTGCTATTTATGTTTTGTTTCTGTTTTGACCCCATGCCAGCCTGACCATTCACTAAATAAAGTAGTGATTGTGAAATGAAGCTGGGAGGTCACATGACACAACAAACACAGGAACACCAGAACATAACTTGACTATTACATAGTCTACATCTAATTATGGAATTTGTGAGTACACATATCAGAGCTCCAGCTGATCCAGTGCAGAACCAGTATTTATCTCATTGAATTCCTACAAATTTGCTTAAAGAGTAAGTTTTCCTTGCCTGTCAATAATCAAACCCACAATGCTTTCTGAGGCTTTGCCCCAAAAGTTCTGATAACAATAATAAACTCTGCACGGAGCTGGTATACAACACTTTCAAGAGGCAAACACGTGTACACAGTTACACTGAGGGCTCGTGCGTAGGAGTTTTAAAATCTGTAATTTTGCTTTATGATTTAAATGTTCTGTTTAACTCTGTTATCGTGCCAGAAAATGCGGGAGGAGTGGGTGTGAAGTTATTGTAATTATGCACATGTCACAGAGAGATGACTTCTGCTGAAGTGCACTAAGGGATGTGTTTAATGAACAAGGCTCGCAGACATGCATACACACACGCATATTTATATACATACATATATGCATACACTGATGCAGACAGAAACACAATTATCTGTTGTGCTGAATTATTTATTTCTCCATGCTCCTCATTAGCAGAGCTGGCAAGGACTTGCGAGAAAGCATGTGTTAATGATAACATCAATTTCCAATGTTGTATTTGGGTCAGAGATGTCCCGTTTCGGTGTACGCATCGAATTAAATCTTAATTAATTTGGGGAAATTCAATCACAATTAAATAAGTGACTTCATGTACCGTACAGTACATGGACAATATAATAAAGCACATTAAGAGTGTTTACATTAACATATCCAATCACTTTTGTGAAACATAATGGATATCAATATATGAATGAATCCCTCCGAATGTTGTATATAGTATATTTCTAGCATATACTTATTAAAAACAATTTTTTGGGATGATGATTATTTTTTTGCAGACAAAAGGGTTTAACATAGAGGTTTAAAGGATAGTGGGAAGGCATAAATAATGACAAATATTAGTATTTCAGGGATCCATTGTGATCCTTAAGTTGAGTATTTTAATATTTCGTCAAATGATTATTGTTCTAATAATGTTGGGAAAAAATAAATCAATTAAGTGAATGAGACATTATGTCAGGTGACATCAAAATTTGAAAAAATTTAATACATGCAATTTACAAAGAAGGGAAGACAACTTTTTGTGACATCAAAATAGCCACATTTATTTATTTATTTATACATTTATGTATTTATTTATTTATTTATTTATTTATTTATTTATTTATTTATTTATTTATTTTATACATTTATTTATTCACATCGTTCATTCATTCATCCATTTATTTATTTTAATAATACATTTTTATTCACTTTGTTTATTTTATTTATTTTTTAATTAATTATCAAATGTATTAATTTAATTCATTCATTCATTCATTCATTCATTCATTCATTCATTCATTCATTCAGTTTGTTTAACTCTCTGCATAGCTACCTTTATTTATTTATTTATTTATTTATTTTTGTATTTTTACTAATGTATTTATTTATTCACATTGTTCATTCATCCATTTATTTCTATATTTAATTTTTTTTTTATTAATTTATTTATTCTGTTCATTTATTTATATATTTATTTTTATTCATTTATTTAATTTAATTAATTAATTTATTTATTTATTCAGTTCGTTCATCCATCCATCCATCCATCCATCCATCCATCCATCCATCCATCCATCCATTCATTCAATCATTCATTCATTCATTCATACATTTAGATTGTTTAGCTGTCTGCACAGCCACCTTTATTTATTTTTGTATTTATTTATTTATTTATTTATTATTATTTTTTATATATAACTGTACTTATTTATTCACATCGTTCATTCATCCATTTATTTATTTATTTATTTTAATTTAATTAATTCATTTATTTATTCAGTTTGTTTATTTATTTTTAATTATTTATTTAGTTCATTCATTCATTCATCCATTTATTCGTTCATTTATTCATTCATTCATTCAGTTTGTTTAACTGTCTGCATAGCCACTTTTATTTATTTGTATTTTTTATCAATTTATTTATTTATTCACATTATTTATTTATTTATTTATTTATTTAATCTTTTAAAAATTTATTTATTTACGTATTCACATCGTTCATTTATGCATTTTATTTATTTATTTATTTTATTTATTTTTTTATCTAATTTATCATTCATTCATCTTGTTCATTCATTCATCAATTCATTCATTCATTCATTCATTCTTTCATTTGTTTAGTGTTTAGCTGTCTGTACTTGCTCCTGTTAAATGTTCTGATGCTATCAAAATATAAAAATATCTGTAGAATTATTAGACCAAAAGGCAGAGAAACGCCCTTGTTATGATGGTCTTTTTTTCCCAACATTTTTTAGAATGTCAGTAGATGCATCTGACAAAAAGTCAAAGACCCCATATGATTTGTTTGTTTTGCAAACAGTCTATTTTGTGCACTTCAAAGAGGATCTCTTGCATTGGATTTTCGTTTCTCTGCAACAGTGTAGATCAGACAAAAGATCTGTAGGAATGCATTAATTACATTGATATGACGGTGGTTTGCTTTTGACTCCAGCCTCTCAGGAAGAAATTCCTGAGATAAGAACCAAAGCTGCAATGTTTATAAATCTGCTATGCTAAACACTATTTTCAGTTTGAACGTTTCGTTAAAGGAGCAACATCACAAGTAATTAACATTTTTTTTATCAATATCAAATCTCTTCTGCACGTAAATGAGAAAATATTGCTTTCAGCGCCCTGTTGTAAGATTGTTGGCTCAGAAATGAAATATAAATTTATGTTAATGAGGCCTTTCATTTCAAGCTCATTTAAAGCTACAGCGATACAATTTTTTTTGAACAGTTCTGGAATAGCATTCTCTTTAATAGCTAGACCATATTTAGAGAATTGAAGCATTGGAAATAGTCTTTTTTTACCAGCTGTTTTGGTGGTTTCAGGATTCATTTGGCATTTAAATTACTCAGGAGAGGATAAAATGTTGTTTAATGGTTCAGGCAAGCAGCTGTTTTCAGGAAGATATTAGTGGCACTGATCGGTCAATTACCTACTCAGGACATAAGAAAAGCATAGCAAGTAGAATCATTTCTGATGAAAAGGTACATTGCCGCCTCCATTTCTACCGCATTGCTTATTTTCCTGCTTGATTTCTCAGAACTGCAATGTTATGTTCTGCTTTAGACTTACTCTTAGCAACTGAAATAAAATTAAAACACTCATCTTCTCACTCTTGTGACATTCATTCATTCATTCATTCATCAAAAATATATCACACTCTAATATTTACAACACTCATTGTGGATACGTACCATAGTCTACATTTCTGAAAAACCAAAACTGTGTACCTGGGTACGTATTGCTGCATTTGCTACATCTTGCTGCATTTTCGAAAACAAATGCTATGGGGTGGCACGATGTCACAGACAGCTTCTGTTCCTTTTCGTGTTACCGCTGAAAGCTTTTCTCTGTGTTTGCTTTTCCGGTGTTGTATACACCATATACAACCAACAAACCAACGTTTTTTCCATTTGGAAATTGTTCTTATAATTGTTCTTATAAAAGATCCATTTTTAAGATAGCTCTGCACCAAAGCGATGCGTTCATTTTATAAACCGTAAAATATCTATGCAAATTAATGCAATACTATGTAAAAGTCATCCTTGAATCATTTTCACAATTTGAGCATGATAAATCCAGGCGTTGTGTCTTATATCATGAGGAAAAAAAATCCACTGATGGAATAACCTGGTCATTAAGTATTTTCAGGTAGTCAGCTGACCTGATTCTTTGGGCACGTAACACAGGTGAACATTGACCAGACCCAACTTTAGCATCCCCAGATCCTAGCACTGTTTTTATCATTGTTTTTATCACAGGTTTTATCATAATGAGTTCCTCACTGATAAGTGGTTTTCTTAAGGCTACAGTCTCTTGAGTTCCGTTTACGTTGTGCAGGTGATAATGTTCATACTTTACATATTGAATCATAGCCATGGGTTTTAATGTTGTTTTTATGAATTGATCTCACCTTGTGAGCCGATTTTGTTCCAACGACAAAAGATTTTTTTCCAACCATTTTTTTAAAGAAGGTTCTCCACTATCCTTAGCCATGAGTTTTACAGTTAAGTTTTTAACATAGCCGTGAGTTTTTAACGTAGCCATGAGTTTTACTGTTGTTTTTATAATTTGACCTCACCAGATGAGTTGATTTTGTTCATTCAAGATTAGTTTTCCAACCACATTTCCTTCTTAAATATGAAGGTTCCATTATATCCTTCCAGTTCATAATGCATTAGACTGTTTTAACCCAATTTTAGTAGTTTCAACAATCTCCTGAGATACTTTTCTCGCTTGATGCATGTCAATAGTTTAACCCTTATGAAACAAATGAACATCTTTTCCCATGACTACAGGATGTCTCTTCCAACATGGTTGTTTGAGAAATGAGAGAAGCTATTCTGTGCATCGGTTAGGGTTAAATAACTTGTGTATCTGAAACAAAATCATCCATGCCGGAGTTATCCAATGGAAGTTCTTACTTATTTGCTTAGTTAAATCCAGGCTTTGATATACTGTATTATTGTCATTTTCTTTTGATGTCCTGTGGATAGTATACACAGTACACATACAAATAATATGCAATAGCAATAGCTAATTTTAGATGCATGAGATTAATCATTTGACAGCACAGATTATTGTACATTATCCTGCATGGAAAAAAGAGCACCAGAAAAGAAACTCAAACAATTTTTGGTATTGCATGAGAGTGAGATGATGACAGAATTAAATTTTTACTTGAAAAATTCCTTCAAGTAATGAAAAGTAGGGTTTCCATCAACTTTGGCAGGCAGAGGTAGCGAAAAGACCATAATGTGCTCTGCAGAGCCAGCAACTCCGTCAGCATGTTAAGCCTTAGTGCTGTGTGTCTGGTCAGCATTCACTGGTTAAGCTGCTTCAGCTGTTCAGTCATAAAATAATAATAATAATGAAATAAACTGTCAGTTCTCGCAGTGGTGCTTTCTATCTTTGGAGTGCCGATGTGTGTCATTGTTAGTACACACATGCTCACCTTGCCAACAATCCTGTTCGTGCTCTGAATGCTTACTAATGCCTGACTGCATCTGTTTTTTTTTTTTGTTTTTTTTTTAGGAAAAGGAGAGCATGGAAAGCCATACCCGCTTGTTGAGGATGAGTGTGATGACTCTGTGTACAAAGAGAACGGCTTCAACATCTACGTCAGCAACAATATCGCTCTGGATCGCTCGCTTCCTGACATCCGACATCCAAAGTGAGTAGAGCCGATTCTTCACCGCCTCCAGAGCTGCACAGCTTGAGCGAGACATCAGCGTTTTAACCATCCGTGACAGGCCACATTTGCGCAATGTGTTTTAATTAATGATTTTGTCCTAAATGAGGAATGAATCTAATTACGATTAATTAGCTTAGTGATTTCAAGGCTGATAGATTTTTTTCTTTACATTTTGCTGTCATATAAAAGCAAGTGAATACAGGCATAACCTATTTATTTTAAGTTAATTTATTCAATAAAAAAGGTTGCTCTGTACTGTAAAAAATGACTACTTTTGTGCAGCTTAACAAAGTGACCTTTTGTTGTCATTTTAGGTGTATAAAACTATATATTATATAAAAAATAATATATAGAATTAAGTTCATATAATAATTCAATTCAATTCAATTCACCTTTATTTGTATAGCGCTTATACAATGTAGATTGTGTCAAAGCGCTTCACATAAAAGGTCACAGTAAATAGGAACAGTGTAGTTCAAATAGGAACAGTGTAGTTCAAGGAACAGTGTAGTTCAGTTTGTAGTGTTTAAGTTCAGTTCAGTTGAGCTCAGTTCAGTGTGGTTTAATAATCACTACTGAGAGTCCAAATATTGAAGGGCAAATCCAACGATGCGCAGCTCTACAGATCCCGAACCATGCAAGCCAGTGGCGACAGCGGAGAGGGAAAAAAAAACTTCACCAATGGCGGAAGTGAAGAACAAAAACCTTGAGAGAAACCAGGCTCAGTTGGGCACGACCATTTTAATTTCTCCGCTGGCCAAACGTCTTGTGCAGAGCTGCAGTCTTAGTGGCGGAGGCTGGAAGCTGGCCTCAGCGAAGACTCATCTGTCTCTGGACCGTCACAGGAATCAGTCTCATGTTCTCCACTCTTCCATGACCATCACAGTAGCTGCTCAGGATTCGGCCTGGTCCAGGATATGGAAACCTTGGGATCATCTCGTCGTTGGTCTTGGATCGAATCAGTGACTCTGCATAGTCTGAGGGCCTCGGGAAGAGTATCCCCAGGTGGAGATGGAGAATAAAGAAAATAATTAGCGTAGCTGATGTTCACAGTGTATATCAACAATAACCATGCTGTCAGTTTATTACCAGGTTTTTGTACGGATTTACAACACCAACCCAGACAATATCACTTCAAACCAGTGCTTAATTTGTAAATGAATAATTCCCGGAGCAAAATTAGGAAATAAAAGTTACCGTGAAAGATGTCCACCAAACAATTTCAGTTTTCCTGCAACATTAAACTGTTATAGCGCAAAAAAAGAGCCTCACATTTCTGAATGGTCCTTAATTATTTTATGCCATATAACGTTATAGGTCAGTCATGAATAATCATAAAAACAATCACTATTCAGTTGACTTTACTGTTAAATGCCAGACGAAAAAAAAAATGTAATGACTCACTCTGTCTAATCTTCAAGAAGAGCCCACATTTACCTCTTCTGTCATGTTTTCTGGCTGCTTTGAGATCGCTTTGCTTCTGTCTCCTGCTATCCTGATCCAGGGATGCAGTTGCATCTTCTTGAGATCTCTTGATCAGGCTAATTATCAGATTTACTTGTGGTTTTAAAATATGAAAATGTGCTTGACTGCCTCTTTGCCATTTTGAAAATATAAATATTATTTAGGTTGGCCACAATGCCATTATTTATTTTTGCTACTCAATTCGCATGAAACAATCACCAACCATTGAGAGTGATGTGTATTATATGTGTGTGTGCGCGCACAATCCACACAGCCTTCACTTGCACTCATTCACATTCTCTCTCCCTCCCTCTCTCTCTCTCTCTCTCTCTCTCTCTCTCTCTCTCTCTCTCTCTCTCACACACACACACACAAACACACATAGGTATTCACCACGCACAAGTTAATGCCGGATCCATTAAAATATTTACCGCAAACCACTAATATCTGACAAATTCCAGAAAATGATCTGAGAAGATCCGGCTCAAATTAAGCACTGCTTCAAACTGTTAATAAAAGTTATTAAAATGTTACCAAAAGTCTTCTTAAAAAAATAAAAGTTGTTGGTGGAACGCAATTCAAAAGCATAAATAAAAAAAATACAGTGCTTTAATTCAAACATCTTCCATCATCTGTAGGGTTTGACTATAAGTAGGGTGACAGTGGCTCAATTTTTAGCACTGTCACCTCAGCAAGAAGGTTGCTGGATCGAGTCCAGTTTATATGTTCTCACCGTGTTCGCATGGGTTTTCTTCTGGGTTCTTCGGTTTCCCCCACAGTCCAAAGACTAAATTGGCCATAGTGTATGAATGAGTGAATGCAAGAGTGTATGGGTGTTTCCCAGTAATGAGTTGTGGCTGGAAGGGCATCCGCTGCATAAAACATATGCCAGAATGGTTGGCGGCAGTGGTGTAGTCTTAAAAAAAAGGTGGTGTATTGCACCCAACCCAAATTTTTAATAGAAGTAGGCAAATAAACTATGAAAGTCAATGTTTTTTTGATTTATTATATATATGGTTAATAAGTTAAATTAACTCATATTTTTAATTGATTGGACAAAAATGCAAAAATTTCAGTTCAGTCAAGTTTACTTAATTGTTTATGTAAAGACAACATTAGGATTTACAGTGTAGTGCATGACATTTTGACTAAAAAGTAATTCAGAAGAACACGTTCTAGTAGTGTTAGACCGCGTTTACACTAATACGTTTTAGTTTTAAAATGCAAAGTTTTGCTACGGTTACGCCATCCGTCCACACTACATCGGGGTTTTCGAGCACTGAAAACTGAGCGTTTTGAAAACGCTGAAGAGGCCGTTTTCATTCTAAAACGCTGCTGCTCCGTCTCAGTGTGGATGGGGGAAAACAGAGACATCTGAAAACAGAGGCATGGCTGCAGACATTCACCAATCTGATTGGGACTTTTTCCTCAATATTAAGTAGCATACACACAGTTCAGTCCTGCCTCCTCTCCTTGTAAGTTCAGACTTTGTAAGTTTGATATGGAAAACAAACTCTCAAGGACACGTCTGGTAACACGTCCTCTTCAAAGGGAACCGTGTACTTTAACATTTCATTTCATTTGCATCACCGTGGCTACTTTGTTTCACTTGCTTAACAATAAAATGAAAACATGATATAAGGAACTGCCTATTTTTTTTACTTTGATCTTAGCAACTTAACAGACACCAAAAATGTTGAGGTGTCTTATAGATACATATTTATATGACCGTCATCTTCATGCATATTTATAACAAAACGGAGCCTATAACAAAACTTCATCCTTTCATTTTCATTGAAAATGCGTAACAAATACCCTCTCTTTTGCTGAATATCAGATTTAATAATCAATAATGGCCATTATAAAAGTACAAGGTACAATAAGTTTATCCAATATAGGAAATAAAGACAAGCAATCAGTCAAATGTGCGGAATCAGTGTACGCGGTTACATAAATTATTAACTTATCTTTGCGCTCAGCCAAAACACATTACCTGAGAACAAGTAATAGATTCAAGAGACCAAAATCCTGGAATATGTCGTTAGATAGAGACAACTAGATTAATTAAATATTACGTTTAACAAAAATAGTGAGATTAGATCCAGAGGTAAGTCCGTGATGAACAGTCCGACGAGCACAGCTTTCATCTGGGTAGATATGCTGTAGTGCATGCCAGAGTGTGTGTGTGGTCATGTGATGTGCGTTTTTTTTTCAGCTGTTTAGTTTAGACACAGAGTTGTTCAGAAACGCTAGGTGAAACGCCTGTGTGGACGTGGATCGTTTTCGTTCTAAAACACCGTTTTAAAACTAAAACGTACTAGTGTAAACGGGGCCTTAGTGTGGTCTACTGTTCATCTGAAGTTCTTCTTTTACATGTAAATGAGCCCCTTGATGGATAGATAGTTAATTGTCCTTTGAATGCTCTGCCCCATTACCTTCCCTTGAATGTGTCCACTGCCATAGATTTTCCTTTGGCAAGAACAAATCTCTTTATAACTCCTTCACCAAAGAATGTCTGCAGGAGGACCCATTCATTACAGGCTTGTCAATAACTAAAATATCATTTATTTTGCCTGAGCAGGCTTAAAGCTGTAGTCTGGAAGTTGTGCCTCTTGGTCACCATAGCTGTTTTAAAGATGCAATTGCAGTTAAATGTGGAATGATCATCTTTTCATGGCGTGTGGTTTGGCATGGCTCTTCGGTGCGGATGAATCTAATGCTTGGATTATTGCCCTAAATAAGAATATTTACAAGAAACTTTCAGCTGAACAAGTAAGATGTCTGCTATGTTTGTTCTAGCCAACTGAGAAAGAAGAACATTACAGTGGATCATACCAAGGGTGATTCAATTCACACTGTAAAAAATGTAATGACAAAAAGTCAAGATGATATATATACACACACATATATATACATATATATATAAATTGTTGTAAAAGAAAAATCCACATCATCACCAAAAATATTTCGTATTACTTGCATTACGTCCTGCCAGTATGACTGAATGGATGGGCAACTCCAAAATATGTGAAAGTGGTTTGCCAAGTTTTCTCCACATTTCCTCCAGCACTGTCCCCTGTGTTTTTGTGAAAGCTTTAATGAAACTATTTCACATTTATTTTGGTCTTGCTAATATACTCGAGTTTTTGGATTAATGGTGAAGCTTTTATTGCTCATAATATTTTAAAATAATTTTCCTTATGTTATAAACGTGATTTTGGATTATTATGTTAAGGATCACTCTTTAAAAGATGCTGGTTTTATTATAAACTTTATTTTATGATTATATAAATTTCACATACATAAATCTAAGTTTGCCAAAAGCAAACTTCTCTTCGTGGTGCTAAAGAAAGAGATTCAAATGTATATAAAAGTGATTTCTAAGTCTAAAAATAGAAAAGCAATTAAAAAAATATTCGCTCCTCCTTTAACATTTTTGCTTAAAAATGTTTGTATATATGTATTTCCTGTAGTAAAATTGCATGTAATAACTCTTGTTAATAACTAAAATTGGAAAAATGTGTGTGTATAGTTGTACTGTATATATTTTGATAATTATGTACCCTCTCCTTTTTGTTTTCTTTTTAGATATACTTTTTTAATTTAATTATTTTTTTTCCCCTCATTTATTCCATACTTGTAAAGAAATGTAAAGTGATTTTGTTGTATAAGAAAGCTGTACATGCTGGTTCTTGTTCAGTCGTACAAAAATGTATAATTTTAAAAAGGAGGCCCCCACCCCTAAACCCAACCATCATCGGGTGATGAGCCAATCTTACTATATTGTACAAATTAGATTGTACAAATTCATACAAATTAGCCACTAAAACAAAAAGTTATGACTTGCCATGAGGTAGCATTGCATTTACAATAAAGCAAATATAACAAAAAAGCTAACCTAAATTCACAGCAGCACAACACAACAGAGACAAGCCAAAATTTTCTTCAGCTTAGTCTCTTTTTCAGAGGTCACCACAGCGGAATGAACCGGCAACTATTCCAGCATATGTTTTGCATATCAAACTAAAGGGAATTGACACACCAAGGGGTAAGGGTAAGGGTGAATTAGTAGAATTCGGATTGGGCCTAAATGTATTACTAAAAACAGAAGTAATATAGTATGTTTGTGAATGTATGGATTTGGATTTTAGCAGTCTTCAGATTGTTTTCAACTCGAATTAAAATGATACACGAACACATATTTCTAAAAAAATAAAGATAACATTACACTTTCCGAATGAATAAAATGAATCTTTAAGTTTGAACTATGTACAGTTTGTTTTTGAGACTGCATTTTTGAAAATTCACCACCGCTTTTCACTTGAGAAAACATGGAATCTGTCCAGTTTCTTCAGCTTGTTTGTTAGCACAAACTGAAGCAGCAGCAGTATCTCTGTATCTCTCTGTTACCTGCATTAAAAGTGAATACCCAGGAATGCTGGCTCTCGCTCTGAGACAGTTATTCACATTCTGTCTGCTGGCAGCTTCCACACTGAGCGCCACAGGCTTTTATAGGGGATGTAAATAAAAGCCCCACACCAGGCACTTCACCGGAACACTGTCTGCAGCGCTTGAAAGGGGTTTACACAACTTTCCAGCTAACAGCAGGAAAGCAACAAGACAAACTTTTCTTACCAAGGTGATGTAGGGAAGATTCTCAAACCTTGTTACGGCACTAAAACACATTTTAAAGACTTATTTATTTGAATTATCAAAGCCTTGAAGCGTAGCAAGCCGGTAGCAAATGCTTAAAGGGATAGTTCCTACAAACATTTTAATTCTGTTATCATTTACTAACCCTTGACTTGTTTCAAACCTATTTATTTATTTATTTATTTATTTATTTATTTATTTATTTATTTATTTATTTATTTATTTATTTATTTATTTATTTATTTATTTATTTATTTATTTGTTTGTTTGTTTGTTTGTTTATTTGTGTATTTATTTATTTGTTTGTTTGTTTGTTAATTTGTGTATTTATTTATTTGTCCGTTTATGTATTTATTTATTTATTTATTTGTTTATTATTCTGTTTTACACTAAATAATATATTTTGAAGAATATTGTAAACCTGTAACCATTGACTTCCATAGTTTTTTCAACTATATGGATATCAATATTTACATGTTTACATCAGTCTTCAAAATACATATTTTGTGTGTTCACACAAACAACAACAACAAAAACTCAAAGAGGTCTGGAACAAGTCAGTGGTGTGTAAATAATTACATGATTTTCATTTTTTGGGTGAACTATCCCTTTAAAGCTGAAGTCTCTAACTTTTTTCATTCATTCATTCATTTTCCTTTAGCTTAGTCCTTCTATTCATCAGGGATCACCACAGTGGAATGAACCGCCTACTGATCCAGCATATGTTTTACACAGCAGACGCCCTTCCAGTTGGAACCCAGTTCTGGGAAACACCCATACACTCTCACATTCACACACATATGCTACGGCCAATTTAGTTTATTCAATTCACCTATACCGCATGTCTTTGGACTGGGGGGAAACCAGAGCACCTGGAGGAAATCCACGCCAACACGGGTAGAACATGCAAACTCCCTCTATTTTTTTGATTAACAAAAAAACATCCAGTGTTCAAAATCCTATTACCTTAGACAGAATCACAATTATAAGCTTGTAATAAAGTTTTCCAATTTTAGTGGTGCCAATTTTCTGCAGTGGCCCAGAAATGTAAGTTTAAAATGCTAACATATGTCCACAGCACAATAGAATCAAACAAAAACACTACAAAATCAAGTTACACCAAACATAATACAATTTAAAAAGCAACACTATTAAATCAAGCCACAACACAACGGAAAGGCTCCCGACCACTAGAGGTAGTTGGTGTTAGACTGTGGAAACTGGAAATTGATCACATACATGTATTGGACACATATAATTGTGTTATAATTGTGTTGTGCCTATGTGTGAGAGACATTAAACATCTTTCCTGAGCATTGGCAGATCCCAAAGCGATGCGTATGCTATGGGCAGGTTCTTACAAATTCAAACAAATTCCTAGTATGTGTGAATGTACCTGGCAATAAAGCTCTTTCTCTTCTCTCTTAATGACTGAGCCTTTGTCTTTGTAGATCATACCACTATGTGGTCAGTGGCTGGGAAGATTTTTTCACCTATTGTACCTACCTACTTTATTTGCTTGCTTTGTTTAGTTACCTTCACCTACAAACTCTGCTCCCTCCAAAAAACATAGTAGACAGGACGACTCTGTTTCAAATCAGACTCATTTTAGACTTGTGTTATACTTGCAGACTCATTTACTTCTTGATGGATGCTGTTTGACTGCAGAACAACCAACACTACTCCATGAAAAATTCTGATCGTCGAGTCTCCTGGACTGTTTTTTTTACATATGTTTGTGAAAAGTCTCCTCTGCTCACCAAGACTGGATTTATATAATCAAAAGCAGATATATTGCAGAATTTTATTTGAATGATGTGGTTTTTATTTCATTTATTTAGAATGCTTTTTATTTATTTGCTTAAGTGCTGAATTTTAACTGTCATTAATCATGTCTTTCATTTTATTATGAGTATTAAAAAAGACAAACATCTATTTAAGGCTTCAAGGACAGGAATTGAAAAGCACAAACTAATAGTGAGTCATGCAGCACTGGAAAACCTTTGCATTATTTGTATTGAGGTTTTAGACAACAGCACACGTCTCTGAACCAAACATAGTATGGTGTAGTGAGTTCATGCAAATGCATTTTCTTTAATAACGATTCAGAGAATTATGACAGTTGAATGTTCCAGTAATGTACATGACACTGCCTGACTATTACTATGCAAATGGGATGCCTTTTTTCTCCCCCTGAACCGTATTTCATTAGTCGACTGATCTGGCATGTCAGACAGGGCTGTTTTAGATGCTGGCTATTTTCCAGACCACATTCTGTCAACGTGCTGGTTTCTCCCACTACTGTATTTCCATTTTGTGTCATCTTTTCTACCGTCATGGAAGTGAAATGTTAATAAACTATGCAGCGGCCTGAGAATGATTATTATATGGAGGTGTATGAATTAGGGCCGGCTTGTCAAGTTTGTCAGGGTGCTGAATTAGAGAGACCGGTGTGAGCCATAAAGTGCCACTTCATCTGTCAGTGCTGGCTTTGTCGGAGCTCAATTAGCATGCAGATTTCGGAATGCTTTATGAGAGCGCTGGCACTGAAGGACCTCTCAAAACATTGATTTATGATCTGAGCTCTGTCACTGTTGCCTGTGGTGTTGGGGCGGCCCGCATCGGGCCTTTTGTTTTCACATAATGTTTTTACAGTTTGGCAAGATCTAGTGCAATAAGCGATTAGATTTATATTTTCACACATCATTGTTCTGAAGAGGCTTATGCAAGTGTTTGTTAAGCGTCTTACAATATGGAGGTTAGACAGTGCCCTCCACTAATATCAGCACCTTTGGTAAATAGAAGCAAAGAAGGTGGTGAAATGTCTTTATAGTTCTACCTGTTGATATTTTGATCAAATTAAAAAAAAAATTGTAATAAAAATAAATAAATAAATAATAATTATAATAATATGAGGGCATCACGGTGGCGCAGTGGGTAGCACCATCTCCTCACAGCAAGTAGGTCACTGGTTCAACCCCCGGCTGGGTCAGTTGGCATTTCTGTGTGGAGTTTGCATTTTCTCCCCATGTTCACGTGGGTTTCCTCTGGGTGACATGCGCTATAGGTGAATTGGGCAAGCTGAATTGACCCTAAGTGTATGTGTGTGAATGAGAGTTTATGGGTGTTTCCCAGTGATGTGTTTCAGCTGAAAGGGCATCCGCTGCATAAAGCATATGCTGGATAAGTTGGCGGTTCATTCCAGTGTGGTGATCCCTGATTAATAAAGAGACTAAGGGAATGAATGAATAATAATAATAATAATAATAATAATAATAATAATAATAAACCTATACTATATAGCCACTTTTCCACTTAGCAGTACGTTATATTTCACTCAAAGCTAGTTTCAGTTTGGTTTTTCTCAGCTTGGTTTGTATTTCTTATACACATTCTTTTTGCTTAATGTGGGTTGGATTATCACTATAAGAGTGTCGCCTTTAAAGCTGTGACTTCCAAAAAAATGGCGCCACTTTATGTTAGGCTACTATGTACTTGCACCAAAAAATAAATAAATAAATGCAATGTACTTAATGTGTCAAACTTTTGGTCCTCTTGAGGTGGGATACAGGACAGGTTTGGTGGTATGGGTAGGTTTAAAGTTGGGTTAAGGTGTAAGAGATGGTCAACATTGTAAATACAAATGTAATTACAGTAATAACATGCATAGATTTAATAAGTACGATGTAAAACAAGTATTTGCACGATGAGTACATTGTAACAAATAATTAATTTCAATGCAAGTATAAATTAGTTAAGGCCACCTAATATAAAATGGGACTAAATAATGTAATTCTGAGTCATCCCACTCCTTCTAGCTCATGATAGAGGAATGTCTGGAGTTTTACCATAATGCTGCCATTTCTGGTGTCTTTTTCTTGCTTGTAGTGAGAATTATCTTGAACGAATTAGTGATGGAACCTAACCTATAGTGGTAAAAGCCCACAAAAAGCTATGCTTAACCAAATATTACCATTCAATGCAGTGGAAAAGTGCCTATATAAAACAAACATAACAAGATTTATCAAAAATATACACTACCGGTCAAAAGTTTGGGGTCAATGTGATTTTAAAATGGTTTAAAATAAGTTTATCCTGCTCCCAAGGCTGCATTTCTTTAATCAAAAATCCAGTACAAATTATACAATTGTGAAATGTTATTGCACTATAAATTAACTGTTCAAAAGTTGATTAATAATTTATTTTAATCATTTATTCTAGTGATTTAAAGATGAATTTTCAGCTTTATTAATCCAGTCTTTAGAGTCACATCCTGTCTGATCCTTCAGAAATCACTCTATTATTATTATTATTATTATTATTATTATTATTATTATTATTATTATTAATTGTAATAGTAAAATTTCATTTGAAACTACATACAGTAAGAAAGCTGTTATTTAAAATTTTAATAAATACTTAACAATTTAACATTTATTTTTATTTTCTTTTTTACATTTAACAAATGCCGCCTTGATGAACATCCATTCATTTATTCATTTTCTTTTCGGCTTAGTCCCTTTATTAATCCGGGGTTGCCACAGCGGAATGAACCGCCAACTTATCCAGCATATTTTTTATGCAGCGGATGCCCTTCTAGCCGCAACCCATCTCTGGGAAACATCCATAAACACTCACTCATACTCATACACTACGGACAAATTAGCCTTCCCAATTCACCTGTACTGCATGTCTTTGGACTGTGGGGGAAACCGGAGCACCTGACCCAGCCAAGGCTCGAACCAGCGACCTTCTTGCTGTGAGGCTACAGCACTACCTACTGCACCACTGCCTTGCCACGCCTTGATGAACAGAATAATAATTAAAAAAAAAAGACATGAAAAAAAATAAGAATTTGACCGGTAGCGTATATATCTTTGTTAAATATTTGTGTACCACAATTATTGGTGCTACTGTAAATTCACATAAGCAAAATAGTTGGAATAGCCCATTAAGAGATTCATCACAATGAATTAGACTAAACAACACAGTGTTCAGCTGCACAAAAATAGAAAGCAGCTATAAGAACATAGCTACACTAATACATACTAATTAGTACACTAATCCAGAAAACAGCATTTTTAGCTAAAAATTATATGCCTTCTCTCTGTTATTTTAAGTAATTTTCGAAAAGGTTGGTTATCCAGACTGAACACACTTTCATCTTTATACTGTAATGCATTAAAACATAAGATGCTTTGACCTGCATGATTTGTTCCTGATAAATATTTACTCTCCTGTACTTTGAAACACCATGGCAATATGAAAATGCACCTAGGTTATTAAATGAACTGACATTGAGGTAGAGTTGTTGCTGTGAGTAATGGAGGAATTTGAAGTTACAAATGTAAAAGACAATATAGACTAGGAGATGTCCTAAAACAACAGATCTGAGTAAATATGCTATGTCCTTTTTAGAAAAGTAATCTGGAGCGTCTACAAAATGACATTAATCTTTAACAATGCTGTCAAAATGGAGAGCGTCCAAAACAACTGCTCTACTACACTGTCATCCACCAATTCAGCTGGATTGGTCACATGACTAAAAATGCGTCATTGTTTTGGAAATCTTTTTTTTTCACAGTCGACAATGCGAGAAATGTGAAAACAGCATTTTCAGATTTATCCACTTTGGAAAGCATTTTCTAAAAGAAACATTTTCATAAAATCCAGTCTCAATGATTGATGGCCAAAATGGAGAGAGAAACAAAAATCTCTCAGTGTGTTTCTATCATTTTGGACATGACCAAAAACACTGAATATGCATATTTCTACCTTTAGGGCCACCATCTGAGAAATTCCAGTGAACTGGTAGTGTCAAGAATCATTCTGAAAGAGGATGTGTGGCTCTTGTCCAAATGTGCTGTATGGATATTAGTTCAAGTAACCAAAAATCTTCACAAATAATAGCTGGAGAATTCTAGAAGTTACAGGTAGTTGGGGTTTGGGGTCAGAAAGTCTCTAAAACTATAATCTGACATTGCCAAAAATTTTTTGGAAGGGTTTAATAAGCCTCTATGCTCATCCAAAAACAAACCTCTGCATCTTCAGTACATTTTTAGTAATATGTTGAACAAAAGTTTACATTTACCAATATTAATATAGGCCACTGTGCTTTGTTTTTTTGATTTCATCTATTTTACTGTACATAAAGCACAGGTAGATAATATTTCCATGTCTTTCTCTCACTTGCTCTTTCTTTTTTTTTTTCTTGTAGCTGTAAGCAGAAGCTGTATCTTGAAAACCTCCCGAATACGAGTATCATCATCCCGTTCCACAATGAAGGCTGGTCCTCTCTGCTCAGAACCCTCCACAGCATTAGCAACCGAACACCAGATCACTTGATCGCAGAGATTATACTGGTGGATGACTACAGCGACAGAGGTAAGAGCCTGATCTGTCTATCTCTCTCACAGCATGTGCTGGACATTGGGGTCATTGGTGGAGTCTGAGCATTAGCTGCTCAAAAAGAGTTTTGAATGGGGCTTTGACAGCGTTGGGTCCTCAAGAACAACAGAAGGTTTTTGCTGGTCCTTTAGAGAGATGGAGTGGATTGTGGATTTATTTGGAAAATGATTGTTTTTTAACTGGTAGGGACTTTTTTAATCTCCGTTGGCTTCCTTATAAGACTTTTCAAATCTGTTATTGGTTTTGTCTGGCAATGGTGTGCAACAGTGCTTATACTTTTATCAAAGTAAGAGTCCATATTGGTGTTTTTTGCCTTTGTTTCTTTTTTTTAAGTTCGTGGTTAAATGAAAGTTTTGTTATGTTATGGGATATTTTCTTTAGTTGTAAAATTATTCATAATTTTACATAACTGTGTAATATATTGTGTAAAATGTATGTGCGCGTGTATATATACACTACCTGACAAATGTCTTGTCGCCTATCCAAGTTTTAGGAACAACAAATAAAAACTTGATTCTAGTTCATCATTTGGCATCAGAAGTGGCTTATATGAAAGGCAAAGGCCTCTAGATTACACTTCTTTTATCAAAATAAAATATGATCATCCTTGATTTGTAATTAATCAACTAGGACAGAAAGGTCTGACTTTGCTTTATCATCTGGAATGGCAAAGAAAGCATTCTTGTAGGACTCCCAGTGTTCATCAAGATTCTTTGGATTCATCTCCAATCCCTCCTTTTTCATCTTACCCCAGACATGCTCAATGATGTTCAAGTCTGGTGACTGGACTGACCAATCCTGGAGCACCTTGACCTTTTTACTTTCAGGAACTTTGATGTGGAGGCTGAAGTATGAGAAGGAGCCCTATCCTGCTGAAGAGTATGCCCTCTCCGGCGGTTTATAATGTAATGGGCAGCACAAATGTCTTGATATTTCAGGCTGTTGATGTTGCCATCCACTCTGCAGATATCTTGCACAACCCCATACTGAATGCAACCTCAAACCATGATTTCTTCTTCACCAAACTTGACTGATTTCTGTAAGAATCTTAGCTTCATGTGGGTTCCAACAGGTCTTCTGCAGTATTTATGATGATTGGGATGCAGATCAACAGATGATTCACTGGAAAAATGTACCTACTGACACTTCCAAATGATCAACTATAGTTATTATTTGTTGCTCTTACAACTGGGATCGACGACAAGACTTTTGTTAGGTAGTATATATATATATATATATATATATATATATATATATATATATATATATATATATATAATATACATATATATACATTTTTTTGTGATGTTTGAATTATTTTTCAAAAATTTCCCAAGTGCTGTTTAATGAAGATGATATATTTTCAACACATTTTCAACATTTTTGTTTTCTTTGTCATGATGACAGTACGTAATATTTACCATAAGAAAAATATAATGGGAAATAATGTGAAAAAAATTACTCTGGTCTCATAAACATCACTTGGGAAACTCATTTGTGCCATTAAAACTGTTTCTTTCATTTTTAGAAACAGCAACATATTCTATGATCAATAAAGTGATTTGTTGTTGGTGCATTAGAGTCAGAATTAGTGGTTTTAAAGGTCCAGTGAAGTGCTTTGAAATGTGCAGTTATTATTTGAAATTTGACGTAATCTCAACCGAAACATGACAGGGCAGGACATACTGTATAGTAGCTCCTCCTTTTTATAAAAAAAACAGCCAATAGGGCTTTGTTTTTTATCACAGCTCTTCCAGTGAGAGTGTTTGAGATCACTTGCATCAAATGAAAGCAAATGAGAAGCACCTTAAAGGTGGCAGGATATGTCAGGTACTATAAAGCGGTTGATTGATCATAAGATTTGATGTGAAACTATATGAGTTGATGTAAAAATCCGATGTTTATATCTTTGAATGTTTAGATCAGGTTTAAATCTTCTAAATTTGAAAAATGTTCAGTATTATGTTTATTGAAAACTAACATCGTACCGATATTTTTAAAAAATTTGTGGCAAGGAAATAATTAGTTTGGTGTGGATAGAGAAAAAAAAGGTAAATCTTTAGTGTGAAGTACTAAAAAGTCATGTGAAATAATAAAAAAAAAAGTTAGGGAGGCATGCGGATCTAAAACATAATTTAAATCAAGTGATTTTACCATGCCAACATCGAATTTATGCAAATATATTTTCCCAACAACAAAATTGGCTAGTGAAAATGGCAAGTGGCTAGTAACATTGGAAAACTATTAGCCACAGTGGCTGGTGATCAAAAAATTTTATTTCAAGCCTACTATACTAACATCTAACTTTTCCAACATTTCAGAACATACTGAACTTTCAGGGTAAACTTTAAGCAATAGCGTTTGAGTTGTGACAGGGTTAAGGGTTGTAACCGTTATTTAAAAAAAAAAAGCCTTGCTGTTCATGTAGCAGTCAAAATTCCCATTTTATTTTGTTAATATTTCATGGTATACTACACCATATTATGGCACCACTAACTTTATCCTTAAACATGTTACTATGCCCAAACAAAGTGTTACTAAAAGCTTATGTTTGCAAACTTTACTAACATGTTTACATTTATGGCTTTGTACAGGAGTCATTGCTTTAGGCATGAATTAAACATGTTATAAAAAATACATATGTATTTCACGTCCAATATAAGCCATTTGAAGACTTCCAAATATAAAGATTTCTGGTTCAGTATTATTGTATCAGCCTTTGCCTATTTTAGTGTCACTGACTATGAAAACTATAACACACTCCCCTCACTGTATTTTGTCAGAGGAATTCAGTAAGGAAGCCATCAGGATCAGGTCTCAGCTCAGAGATGCACTGATAGCACACTGCCTTTTGAACCAGCATCCCAACCTCCCGCAATAAATCAAAGAGTACGTCCCAGCGCACAATACCCCTCTGTACTACAAGACATCTCAGCCAATAGCATTCCATCTCACAGCTGGTCACACATCACTCCCGTAGAGAAATAACAGGGGAACACAATAGTGAGCGTGTACTGTGCTCTGGCCTTCTCTGTTCCCATTACAATACCCATATCCAGCTGAAATGAGCTGCCATTAGATGGACAGGCATCTTACATGGCTTTGGCTTATGATGGTAAATGAGGGCTTTCTTGAATTACACAGATGCTCTCTGTGTTGGCATGTCAGTGTATTGTAATACAGTGTTGCTAAATCCATGTAAGACCAGATGGCATGTGTACTGTACATCAGAAGGCTTCAGCATTTCAAGCATTTCATTGGTTAGTTTGCATTGATGATGAGCTCATGTGAGACACAGATTCTCACTCAACAGATTTTTGACCTAGAGCAAGAGTAGCAACTCTCAAAAGCATTGGAAATGCCAGTCTTCTGGCAGCACTTTTGAAAGCAGATCTTTCAATGGAAAAAAAGAGCTTAATCTCCTGTGGATCCACTCAGTATTAGTATAAATATGGCAAGCCGTTTTAACATTCAGTCTATTGTGTGTGTGTAGAGTTTGAATCCATTTTCATTCTACTGTACTTGTACTTATTCTTTTAGATACAATTATCTTTCCACTGAGTACTGGTACTTATTAATTAGCTTCTAGTACTTATTCCAGACACTATTGCCTTTTAAAATGATGCCAATATTTATAAATGTGCGTTCACAATGAAGGTGGCGAGAGCGTCAAAGTAGCCAGAAGTGATTTATTTTCAATTGGAGCCGGTGGTGATAAGCGGCGCAGTGCATTTTCTTGATGTGGGCGTTGAGGGGAGTTGTAATAAAGTCAACTTAATGGTAATGAGCTATGACGTGGTTTGGCGGCAAGCAATCAGAAAGTAGAAGTCCACCGCTTGAGAGGATTCCAGAGAACACAGTCCTGTGAACTTTGGTTCTGACCACAGTTGTTCCCAAGGGTTTAAATATTGTGGTCACTGGATTTCCAGTTGTTTACAATGTATTCTTACAGGGACATGAAGAAAAAAAAATTACTGGCGAGTTACTAATGCGCAAAAATGTTTTTTTATTTTTAATTTAAAAAGCAGGAATCTCTTGCTAACTATAACGACAGTAGAGAACTGTATTGCTGCTTCAAAATATTTCAGACATATGGACATATGAAGTGGATAAGTGGAGCACAACATGCAACAACTTCCATAATTAAATGAATTTGATAAAAGGTGCACAACATTTTTCACGCCTGAAAGCACGTTTTGTTTTTATCCAGGAATTGAACCGATCTGCTGATATGCTGCAATGACCCCTTTAAATATAAGATCAATGTAGCAAATTTTCATGCTCTCGCCAGCAGAGCAGGGAAGGCAGACAGTGATGTTGCCAGGGCATACAGAGCGAACTTTGGATATATATATATATATATATATATATATATATATATATATATATATATATATATATATATATATATATATATATATATATATATATATATATATATATTAGTATCTAATAAATAAATACTAGTAACTAATAATGTTTAGTAATTAAAGATTTTTAATTGCCCTGCCAAAATTTTCTGTGGCCCCAACCCCAAAATTTTAAATGGTAATTTTTTAAGTTCAATTTATACTTGCCTTCGTGCAGTTGAATTGCCTTCGCCATATCTCGACGCGGACCCTAACACACACCTGTCAAAAAGTTACTTTAATTTAATTAAAAAAGTTAATTGCTACCTAGTTTATGTACACTCTAAAAATATCTGTAAATTAGCAGATTTCTGTATTTTGTAATTCATGCTGAGTCATGAATAAATTATTCTTTTTATTTTTGCATTATGAGACCTTGAAAGGTTTGGAAAACTGACTTTTATTAACATTGAAAATAGTTAATTTTAATTTTTAATATTAATTTAAAATTTTAAATTTAAAATTTAAATTAAAATTAATTTAAAATAAATTTTTAATATAAAGTAATATATTGTCTGGGTTGGTGTTGTATGTTACAGTACAAAAACCTAGTAATGAACTGCCTTCACATTTACAGACTTATTTCTCTATATATTATTTCTTAACATTATAATATTTCAAACCACTAAATTGTCAATAAAAGTCACTTTGTTAAACTGCAGAGTTGAATTTTCAACATCAAAAGTCAACAGAGCAGAGTTCAAGGTCCCATAATATAATTCACAATCGTAAACAAACAACAAACTGCATCACAAAATATGGAAACTGTTATTTAACTGGGATCAAACCTCTGATTCTTTGCAGGGGCATCAGTTGCTCCAACAAGGAGGCTAAAGACCATGGCCTCTATCGTCTGTCACTAGAGCACCTTTTGAGATCAGTGGAGTGAGGTTTACCTGCATAGCACTTTGCTATCTGGCCTCTGTTACACTCACCCCCCCCCTAAACTTCACTCGCATCCCGGACGAGCCCCCACGAAAAATCCTCTGGTCCTACTGCACCCAACCCGGTCTGAGCTGGGATTGAACCAGCGTTTCTTTGCATGGGAGTCGGTTGCTCTAACACCTCTGTTACACATATAATGTACAATAAAGTGTTACCATACTATCAATACCATTATCTAAACAGTAATAGTCCAAAAACAGTGTAGTATCTAATAAATGATAGTAGTATCTGCTGAATAAGCTGATTAATGTCTAATTAAACCATGTTATCAAACAAATAAGTAGTAGTATCTAAAGAATAAGAACTAGTATCTTTCAATAGGGTTCTACTGCCTAAACAATAAACACTAGCATGCAATGGGAAAATATACTAGTATCTACAGCACTAGTAGCATGAAAATACATTTTATATACAATAATTGTTAAAATGGCTTGCCATAGTTTGAGTCATTTATATGGTTTAAAGTGTTTAAAGAGAATTTCTTGCCAGACGTGCTGCTTTCTCTCTATAGCAAACATAGTCAGTTTAGTCAGACCTGTAGCAATGAGAGTCAGCTTTGTCTATGAAAAGCATGACTTCTGTACTGAAAAAAATAAAATAAAATGATTCGGTAGTTAGATTCGTTTTAGTCTGACTTGAGATTGACCAAAAATGCCCAAGTGCTTTTGTGAAGAAATAAGTACCTGTCAGTATTGTAAAGCTGCTCTCTTTCTCCCTCTCTCTCTACACAAACACACAGAAGGTTATGTGCAGCTGGTGGACTTTTATTTTGTCTGGGCAGTCACTTTTGAAAAAAAAAAAACTGTACCATCAATCACAACACACACAGGCGAGCAAGATCTAATTAGCATAGAGTAGAGGACAGGCCAGAATGACTGACAGAGAACAACACTTCTGCCACTCATGATCACTGGCTCTAAACAATACCAGATATGAAGTGGATATAAAGTGGCATGGAGTCCTTCTTCTTGTGCTCTCTTTAACAGCACACTTGTAATCCATTAGGACAGACGATGTAGAAATCTTTGTTTTTCTCACCTTTTAACAATATTTGATATATTTTATATATAATAAACAGTCATTAGGGTAACGCGATGACACAGTAGGTAGCGCTGTCGCCTCACAGCAAGAAGTTTCCTGGTTTGAGCCTCAGCTGGGTCAGTTGGCATTTCTGCGTGGGATTTGCATCTTCTCCCTGTGTTCGCCTGGATTTCCTCCTGGTGCTCCGGTTTCCCCCACAAGCCCAAAGACATGTGGTATAGGTCAATTGGGTAAGCTAAAATTGTCCCTAGTGTATGAGGGCGTATGGATGTTTCCCAGTGATGGGTTGTGGCTGGAAGGGCATCCGCTGCGTAAAACATATGTTGGATAAGTTGGCGGTTCATTCTGCTGTGTCGACCCCAGATTAATAAATGGACTAAGCCAAAAAGAAAATGAATGAATGAATGAATGAAACAGTCATTAGCATTGCACACACACATAGTGTGCTCATGAAGCTTGATTGTTTTTATTGTGCACTTCTGCTTTGAATTGTTCTTGCATTATATTGCTTGTCTACAAACTTTCAGCACAGTTCAAAATGAGGAAACAGAACAAAATCAGCAAACTACTTAAGTAATTAAGAGTCATCCACATTGACAAGTGCTTGTTTGAGGAAATGTGAAGATTTATGCAATTCTAATTTAAACAAACATTAAGAAGTTTTTATTGACCACAACTTTTGTAATCAAAAAGCACAGACACTGACAATGATGAATCTTTCTACTGCATGTGTCAAGTGTCTGTAGTGTTCACATACACTATCCTAAACTCTCAGAAATAAAGGTACACAAGCTGGCACTGGGGTGGTACCTTTTGAAAAGGTACAAATTTGTACCTGAAAGGTCCATATTAATACCTCAAGAGTACATATTAGTACCTAAAAAGTCAAAAAAGTGTTTCTCTAAAATGTTTACGTTCTAATATATACTTTTGAGGTATCAATATGGACCCTTCAAGTACAAATGTGTACCTTTTGAAAAGGTTTCATACCAGTGACAGCTCGCGTACCTTTATTTCTGAGAGTGAAAGGAGTACTTTGAAAGGCTGTGTATTAAACTATTTGCATATGTATATTATAATGCATCCTTAAAACACATATACTATCCTATTTTATTTTATTTGTCCTGGTCCCAAGGTGGAGCTGTATCAGTTTTGGTTGTTGTTGTTGATGTTGTTGTTGTTGTTGTTGTTGTTGTTGTTGTTGTTGTTGTTGTTGTTTTTTACCCAAAATTCATGTTTTAAAAAAAAAATATATATATATATATATTTTTTTTTTTCTTCTGGAAATTATTTTAATAATTAAAATAAATGTTGTAAATCAAATAACATCGTCAGTTAATTTAAATGATAAAACTTTTTAAGAGTTACATTTAGTCATTTAGCAGACGCTTTTATCCAAAGCGACTTACAAATGAGGACAAGGAAGCAATTTACACAACTATAAGAGCAGCAGTGAACAAGTGCTATAGACAAGTTTCAGGTGTGTAAAGTCTAAGAAGCTAAGCATTAGAATTTTTTATTTTTTTTTATATAAATATAAAATAAAATATAATATATTTAAAATATTATGTTTTTTTTTACATGTATAAAAAATAAATAAATTGCAACTGAATTACTTAGTGCATTTATTTGAAAGAAAATTAATCTAATCTAATATAATTTAATCTGTAATTTTTCCCTCCAAAATATTTAAATTCTTTCAGTGCACTTAGTAGTAAAATAAAGTTGATGTTTTTGTTTTTTTAAATCACTGCAATATTGCAATAAAAAATGTATTTTGATATTGACAAATACATTACTAAATAAAATAGTAAAAAAACAGTTTTCACTTAATTATATTTAATGCCATGCGCTAGTGCTTCTTATCAAAAAGTGACATACATTGAAGGTGTACAATACACTCACCGGCCACTTTATTAGGTACTGCATACTAGTACCGGGTTAGAAACCCTTTTGCCTGCAGAACTGCCTTAATTGTTCGTGGCATAGTTTCAACAAGGTACTAGAAAGATTCCTCAGAGATTTTGGTCCATATTGACATGATAGCGTCATGCAGTTGCTGCAGGTTTGTCGGCTGCACATCCATGATGTGAATTTCCCGTTCCACCACATTCCAAAGGTGCTCTATTGGATTGAGTTCTGGTGACTGCGGAGGCCATTTGAGTACAGATAACTCATTGTCATGTTCAAGAAACCAGTCTGAAGTGATTTGTGCTTTATGACATGGTGTGTTATCCTGCTGGAAGTAGCCATCAGAAGATGGATACACTGTGGTCATAAAGGGATGGACAGGGTCAGCAACAATACTAAGGTAGGCTGTGACATGATGCTCAACTGGTAATAATGGGTCCAAAGTGTGCCAAGAAAATATCCTCCACACCATTACACCACCACTACCAGCCTGAACCATTGATACAAGGCAGGATGGATCCCTGCTTTCATGTTGTTGATGCCAAATTCTGACCCTACCATGTAAATGTCACTGTAGAAATCAAGACTCCTCAGACTAGGCAATGTTTTTCCAATCTTCTATTGTCCAATTTTGGTGAGCCTTTACTAATTGTATCTTTTTCTAATGCTGTAGCCCATCCGCCTCAAGGTTTGACGTGTTGTGCATTCAGAGATGGATATTTTCTCTTTTTCTGACCATTCTCTGTAAACCAAAGTGATGGTTGTGTGTGAAAATACCAGTAGATCAGCAGTTTCTGAAATACTCAGACCAGCCCGTATGGCACCAACAACCATGCCACGTTCAAAGTCACTTAAATCACCTTTCTTCCCATTCTGATGCTCAGTTTGAACTGCTGCAGATCGTCCTGATCATGTCTACATGCCTAAATGCATTGAGTTGCTACCATGTGATTGGCTGATTAGAAATTTGCATGAACTAGCAGTTGGACAGGTGTACCTAATAAAGTGGCCGGTGAGTGTATATTGTGTAGTTTGCAAAAATTGAATTATTTTTCATTTCATTATATTTTGGGATAATTTTAAAGGCAAGTGAGTGGTCCTATAAAGTGTGTTCAAAGAGAACTAAACAATACTGCAATCGCATTTACAGTTGATTCAGACACATATGGCAACATTTTATGAAATCAAAATAAAAGAAATTAAATTTGTCATTGGTATGCTTTTGGAATTTGGAAGCCATGTGGGCCTCAACTGCTAGCCATGGAGTTCATTTTAAAAGCTCTAAGCAAAGACGCTCAAGAAAACACCTCAGTGGCTCTGTACCGTGTGATTCATTTTCCTGAATATGTAGACGCTTGTGTTTCTTCAAAGTATTTTTAGAGCACTGCTAAAGTGGAAGCTCTATTGGTGTCTCTCTCTCCGCCAGTCTGGCTTTTATTAAAGATAAGCATTTCCAGCACGTCTCACTCTGTGAAAAAAAAAAGACGCATTACTGGGCTCTCATTAATTGTGGATACAAATTAAATTCACGGCATGCATTGAATTAATTGAGAGACGTCCTCGTCATGGAAGCTCAGTGGCATTCAGTAGCGTGAAGGTGCTTCATCACCGAACACTTTTGTTGTTCTTTCCTTGGCCAGAACGACTTGTTAAGCCTTCCAGGATGTTCCTTTTTTGCTTGTGTGTTTAGCTAAGCTATAAAGTCAACTGCTTGCTGATTAAACTCGGATTCTCTTTAATAGATAGCATTCAATTAGAACATGTAATTAGAGCTCTCTTCTAATGAACCGATATTAAATGGCTTGCATGAATGATGACATTTGTGTAAAGGCAGATACAGCACATGCAAGAGAGCATTCATTTTCTATTAAGGCTAATTAAACCGCAGCTATCATTGCACTGGCATGTGAGTTCATCCGGTAAATCAGTAGCTGCGTTTACATGGACACTTTTTGTTTCGGTCAGATTGAAATCGCTACAAATTGTTCAGTCTGACCATAGGGGTTACATGCACGCCACTTTAAATCAGATTTCATTCTGTTACATGTGCACAGTACTTAAATATAGACTGTAAATATTTCTGTAAATAAGCAGTTTTCTGTATTTTGCGTTTCTCTTTTTAATGTTTGTTTATGCTTTTAAATTTCATTATGATACTTTGATCTTTCCTCTAATAACCTATAAAAAATTTGACCTTTTTGACATTTTTGATAGTTTAAAGTCTGGATGGTGTTGTAAATTACGGTACAACAACCTAGTAATAACCTGCAAGTATTTTTTCTGCTATTTTATGGACTTATTTTATGTATAATATGTATTATATGTTGTTTCAAACTATAAAAATTGTCAATAAAAGTCAGTTTGTTAAATTGCAGTGTTGAATTTTCAACATCAAAAATCAACATAGCAGAGATCAACATCCTGTAATGCAATTCATTACTGTAAATACATGCAAAACACCTTTGAATCACAAAATACAGAAACTGTTTATTAATGATTTTTTTTTACGTGTAAAGTATAACGAGTTTTAAGAAACAAATATATTTGTCAATACTTCTGCTGCTGTTTCAAGACAAAAACAAACAAAATATTTACCTGGGCAGAGGATGGGCATTGTGCTGTCGCTTGTATTTATTAAGCTGTAAAAACGGCCAGTTCCCCTAACAAACCTAAGCATCTGTAGACGAATGTCTGAAGCAACCCTGGCCTGCAGTATTTCTCTGACTGTGGAAGTTGCATTTTGAAAGGCCACATGTCCACTGAAGCATTTTAAGGAGCTGAAAATATCAGCACATCTCTGAAAAGACTGTCCTGTGGTACATTGTGTCACAAAATATCTGCAGGACTGATTGCAAATATTGTTTGTCTTCATCTGAAGATATGCTTGAGGTAGTGACACTCCTCATATTATATCCTCGCATTTCTTCCTCCCTTCCTCCATTGTGATTGGATGGCACACACAGACATGAACCAGACATGTTTATATGTTCTGAATAGATTTATTTAGTATGAATAGATTTAAACCATCCCTTACCATTTAAATAAAATTTTAATGAGATCTCATTACGATTGGCATGGTTAAGTTTTATTTTTCTTCTCGAATATGGTTATGTCTGATACCAAGTGAATTACTCAGCTCCATATTTCTGTTAGTGACTATTATGCCTCATTCACACTAGCGATTTTGTAGCTAGCTGTCCTGCAAATGCAGCTCTGTGTATGTCTACAGCATAGAGAATACAACCCGCCTCTGAGCGAGCTGAAAGTATCACGTGAGCTCTACTGGTGCTCCTATTGGCTGTCGCTCAAGAAAGTCACTCTTCATTTGCATAAAGTTGAAGGATTCTTAACTTTGTTGCATCGCTTGACACACCCACCTGGTCACCAACGGATGCTGTTGCTCGCTTAGACAGAGGTTGCCAGAAGTCGCTCACTCTCCCTTGAAATGAACGGTCGCTTGTCTCTTGCTGCTGCAAGTCACTTGCAGTGTGATTGAGGCTTTATGTATATAATGCAGTTATAATACTAATAAAGCATACTTGAGCCTTATGTACACCATTTTTTTCTGTTTGAGTAGGGGTTTTCTTTTTTAAAGTTAAATGCAGTTTTAGAACTGTACGCTAATGTCACTGCAATGTCCCTAAAACCCTAAAAAATGAACAAAAAACTGATATACAGAAAAATAGTGCACACATTTTTGAATATGGCAGGATATATATATATATATATATATATATATATATACATATACATTTTTGAACAGTTATAATTATTTTATATTCACTAAAAATACTTTTTTTTATACTTTTCTGTCATCTTTGCTCTAACTTTAAATAACGTTAACAAAATAAAAATAAAATACTAATTTAAAAAAACATTGATTAAAAAATGATGTATTTCTGCTTTTAAATCCTCCATTTTATCGGATGAATACCCCTTTAAACTTGAATTCAGCCCAGAATAAACAGTGTCAACGTGCCACAGAAACACATTTATGTTCCTTTTGTGAGCTCAGTGTTGGAAGTGTGAAAAATCACATGCTACTAAAAAATAAATGATGATGTGTTTCTGCTTTAAAATCCTCTGAAACCTTCCTATTATTTCAATTTTTTACTGCCTCAATATTTAACCACATGAACTATCCCTTTTAACTTGTACTGAACCCAGAATAAACAGCGTCACAAAGACACATTTATGTTCTGCCTTCGGTGAACACAGTGTTGGAAGTGTGAAAAATAACATGCGACTAATAGAACTTCAATAGCCTCTAATTTGTGTTTTTACCTGCTGGAAGCTGAATTTGTGGGTAATTACTGACTAGCCTCCACATGCCCTTTGAAAAGCTACAGCTGACACAATTAGTATGGCCTGAAGACTGTCTGGCTTTTCCTGGACACATATACATACACTCTTACACACACACACACACACACACACACAAACACGTACAGACTGCGAGACAAACACAGTCGCAGTTTTGCTGGCACACCTTGACAGTGAATGATTACTATGCTCTGTGTTTTGCGAATGACGAGGAACAACTCCTGCAAGCCAAATGCGTTCGCCTCCAGGAGAACGTCCTTGAGCCTCCTCCACAAAGTGATGTAAAGAACCGAATGATAAAATCTTTTGAGGGTTGCTAGCTGTTCATGCGGCACCCCTTTTTTTTCTGACACGCGATTTGAGCAGACAGTGGGATACTGGGCACTTTGCTAGCTGAGAGTCTTCTGCTTAGACAGCGTAATTATTACAATCACCTCACCTCTTTTTGAGAGGAGACACCTGCACGCCATGAACCACTTCCCGGAGCAACTTGGGATGTTACTTAAAGAGAGAGAGAGCGCTCTTATTTCTGATCTGTCAATGCTGAATCGAGAACACCCAGCATGCTTTGCTCCCAAAACAGCACAAAAGTGCAGGTGATTTTAAAATATGCAGGTAATTTGGGTGTGCATTCAACTGTTAGATTATTTGCGTTGAGAAACTATAATGGAGGAAAATGTCGAGTTCTGTGTCATTTGGAATGCTTCTGTAGTATTTTGTGACTTTTGTAATTAACTTTTGTAATTAGTGTGTGTTGTAATTAAACAATGCTGTTCCAGGGTTTGTATTGGTTTCCCCAAGTCAAATTTAAGACTTTTAAAGATATTTTAAAGACATTTTTAAGACCATTATGTATAAAATTTTAGACTTTTAGAAGTTTTTAGAATTTTAGACCAAACATGCAGGATTTTTTTTTTCTAATGGCCATTAGTTGGTCTAGCGAAAAATATTTTGACTTGTCCCATCAAAAACACTAATTAGTTATTTCTTGGCTACATATTTTGAATAATGTGTCAAAACAAGTAGACTCTAGGTGCATTTTTTTTTCAACATACATTTTTCTGTTTTAAAAATGCTTTAGTCTGCGCCAGTGGTGTAGTGGTTAGTGCGTCGACACATGCACTCCGGTGCTCACGGTGATCCGAGTTTGATTCCGCCTTGCGGTCCTATGCTGATCCTTCCCCTTTCTCTGCTCCCCAATGCTTTCCTGTCAATTCTATCTACTTTCCTATCCAATAAAGGTGAAAACCCTGAAAAAAATAATTATAAAAAAAAAAAAAGCTTTAAAAACTATAATAAACTAAACATATGCATATGTGTCCAGGTCAGGGTCCCCACCATGTAACGTTCTTAAATGCAAGGAGAGCTTTTAATCAAATGTTATTGCAAGGTAGATAATTAAACCTTAAATAAGATAAGATAAGATAAGATAAGATAAGACACTTAGAAAAATTAAGATATCTTTAAATGATTTAATGATTTTTTATTATTTATATATTTTTTTATTTTTTTGAAATGTAAGACATTTTAAGACTTTTAAGACCCCACGGATACCCTGTGTTTGCATGAAGTACTTGCTTAGTTGAGGATCAGTGTAGGTCTGTCACAATAATCAATATATTGACTTATCGTACAACATGTGGCCATGACCTTCATCTTTTTGGTGATGCAACATATGTCGTCCAAACATAAAAAACAATTCTAACAACATTTTAGCTGATTGTGCAACGTCCTTATGTGTGCTGGAGATGGTCAGTGTCAGTATGGTTTAAAGACACTATAATATTTACTATAAATCACTTATAGTATATTGTCATGTGGGTGTCTGACAACTGAAAATAGATCTGGTACACTCTCAGAAAAACATTACTCCATTAAAAATCCTTCTTTTCAGTTTTATCTGTACAATGGTTAATTGGGTAAATGAGACTTGATCCGAATGGATCATTTGAATCACAGAATCATTTACTGGATGATTTCATTCTGTGAGTTGTTAGATTTGAATCAGTGAATCGCTTACAAAAGACTCACTGTAACGTGATCTTTTGAATCAGGGAATTGCTTACTAAAGACTCACTCTGACTGAATCATTTAAATTAGGGCATCAATAGGTGCGTTCGACTTCATGCAGTGCTGCGCAGATTTATCGAAATCTGTCTTAAAGCAGTGCATGCTGGTTAGAAATTTTGTCCGGATTGATGCTGCGCAGTGCGTGTGACTGTCACATGTGGCATCAAAGTACCGCAACAGAGCTCCGAGATCAGACGACTGATTCAGCCCATGCAGCATCTGAAGAGCGACTGCACGAGCTCTGATGACGACAACGATATTACAGGATTGGCCAAGTTCACCGCATGACAACAACCATGTGTGTTTCGGGTTTATTATTGGACAACTTCTGATTCACAAATTTCAAAACAAACAATTAACTTTTCATGCCCTCTCTATCTTGTACACATCATGCTTATTAAAAGACTAAAAATATTTTACTGCAGTAATCATGTTTTGTTAAATAATCTGGTTATAAAGGCTGGCTTGTTCACACAGGTTTATTTTCGACCTTTTTTATACAGATTGATGAACTCCATGAACCATGAACGATTTAAATGATACATTTTAGTGAATAACCTAAATATCAATTAAAATAAGACTTACAGACTAATAATAAAATAATTATCATCATTGATTCTGCCGTCCTAAAAGTTTCTTAACAAATTAAGTAAAAGAACTATTTTATTAAATAATTATAAAATGATTTTTAAAATGATAAAGATTATATATTTTATTTCCTGTCAAGCCGTTTATACCTGCTCTTTCTGGGAAACTTCTACTTAAAGTGTAGCTCACTTAGGAAAGTCCTTTTGGATTAAAGTGCTTATTAATAAATGTTTTCATTATCCAAAATAATCTTAGTCATTGTTTAAGACTTAATCAAAACACCTTGTTTTGGGTTTTACATTATTATATATTGGAAAGTTTTATATCTATAAATGTAAACTCCTTTTTATTCAAACAAGAAGTATTAGCCTAGAGTGATGTTTAAACTCCTAGAATTTGAACTTAATGCTTTGTATTTAATAGACCTGTTTGTTTTTTATATTATCCTGTCGTTTCCCCTTATTTCTCTCGTGCATTTGTTATATATTTAATTCATAATTCTCTTATTGTTGAAAAATGAACTATAGTTTGTAGAGACTGTATTCTGTTTTATTTACAAATCTTTTGTTTTTATAAATAATTATTATTTTTTTAAATTATCATGTGATCGGTCATCATGACTGTAGCAACTTTGAGCCCTGAAGTGTCCAGCTGTCCAGCTTGACGGCTCCGTTTTCAACTCCGCCCCCGCCTGTGCTCGGCTAATCTCGTTGATCCCTGGCTGCAGCTGTGCTTCATGTCAAACGCACCTATTTACTGAAGACTCACTCTGACTGAATCATTTGAATTAGGACATAATTTACTGAAGACTCACACTGACTAAATCATTTGAATTGGGGCATCATTTACTGAAGACTCACTCTGACTGAATCTTTTGAATTAGGGCATCATTTACTAAGGACTCACTGTGACTGAATCATTTGAATTAGGGCATCATTTACTAAAGACTCACTCTGACTGAATCATTTGAATTAGGGCATCATTTACTTAAGATCAGATCATTTGGATCAGTAAATCATTTAGCCCACTGTAAACTCCCTTTGGCTGGCTCATTTGAATCATATCTTATTGCTGGATTTGTCAAATTGCTATAATAATCATGCAATGCCATTTGTGAACCAATTTAGCTGGTCAACTGACAAGAACATCTTGTCCATAAATGCATGACAGTTTCTTAAATTCAAAGCAACTTTTTACTCCACCTAAATAAATTATTATTCTTTTTTTTTTACAGTTACTTAAATACAGAAGTAAAGAAAAACTACTCTGTTATTGTTCACTGCTGCATACGTAGCAAAACTAGAAGCAGTTAGCTGGCTGTGATGGTGGCTTGACAAGAAATGGCCAAAATGGCAGATGTAGTGACCGCTGAAACTTCTCAGTGGGTGATAAGGCAGCTCCACTGGGTGTTGGTGGTCCGCTGATTAATGTGAAGACAGGTCAGATGACTATGAGAGGGAGAGCGAGATAAGACCATTCCAAATGCCCTGCCTTGGCAAGCTTTCTGTGGAGGGGCAAAATGGCAGAATCTCTCCGGAGCCGCTGTAGATGTGACTGATTGGAACGGGCAAAAGAGACAGTGATGTACTCTTTTGTCACTGCCAGTCTGCCTCAACATGAACGTTTAGAGCAAGAATCAATCCTTTCTTTGGCCGTCTCATGGTGACTGTCGATCGTCACCTATATAGTCGGCAGACAGCAATAGTGACTGACAGAAAACTGTTCAAATGGTGAGCAACTGCTGTGAACTGAACAACTGTCTGTAGAGAAGACAGCTGAAATGGTCTTTTTATACAATACACATTATGAAAATTTGGAAACATAACGTAAGGGCATTATACTTCAGTGCCTCAGAGCTAATAACGTTTTTATTGACTACTATTATCATCTTTTTCCACTATTTTGTATCCGCCTAATATAACCAAACATCCGCAATCGATTAAGTAGTGGATCAATTAAGTCTCTCCCACAGACAGTCTCATATTCTCTGTAGACCCACAGAGACACTTGTTCTTAGCACTTAAAAAAATTGTCCAGCAGGGGTTTCTAAATTTTCTAAACTGTCCAGGATTCGGATTTGCTTTCCAAAGCTGTCGTTCGTTAATCGTATGCATTTTAACATTAAGTTTATGCTTAAGTCTACTTATCTTGGCATTGCAGCTGACTGCACATGCACAGTCATGAGAGCGAAAGAAACAAGAGAAAAACTTTACTGTATACTCTGAGAGGATGAAATGACTGGTCTAAACTGGGTGCAGAGTATATGAAGAGTTCAGATGCAAAAAGTGCCATCTGAAATGTCCATCAAAAATAATTGATGTTGCAATATTTTTCTTTAAAGACCAGGAGAAGGACTTATTCTTTGCCATAAAAGTGATATTACTAAACATACACACAGGAGACTGATAAAAATACTAATTTAAGAGGAAAATGTCAGACGCATTTAGAGGTTTTTGCATCTAAACTCTTCATACTGTATGTACACGATTAGTAATTAATCAACGCATTTGCCTTATTTAAACAATCTACACATTTAAATATATATATATATATATATATATATATATATATATATATATATATATATATATATATATATATATATATATATATATATATATATATATATATATATATTTATATATATATACACATACACACACTTTTATACAGCTTAAAGTGACATTTAAAGGTTTAAGTAGGTTCACTAGGCAGGTTAGGGTAATTAGGGAAGTAATTGTTTAATGATGGTTTGTTCTGTAGACTATCGAAAAAAATAGCTTAAAGGGGCTATTAATTTTGACCTTAAAAAGTTTTTTTTTTTTTTATTACTTTATTTTTAATTTAAAGAAATCAAGCTGAAATAAAGCAAATAAGACTTTCTCCAGAAGAAAAAAATATTATCAGACATACTGTGGAAATGTCCTTGCTCTGTTAAACATCATTTAGAAAATATTTTAAAAAGAGACATGTTTTAAAGGAGGTTTATTAATTCTGATTGGAACTGTATATCGTTTACTGTAAGATGATTTATGTAGTGTAATTTATTAATAATTCAAAAGTAATTTATTAATGAACAGTTGTAAATAAATATATTTTATTTAGTTATAACACTGACTGTTTTTGTGATGTGGGTAAATGGTGTATTTTATTCAGTCTACCACCGCAAGTATGTTTCAAACCTTGTGTTTGTATGCTATCTGCACATACAAACTGCAGTTGTTTCCATTCAGTAAAACGTATAACTATTCAAGTTGAATACATTTTAAAATGTGATTTATTTAACTTGAATTTTCACCATCCATTTCTTCAGTCTACAGGGTCTCACATTTTGTTAGAAATCATCCCAATGTGCTGATTTTGTTTTTAGAATATATTTCATAGTATGATAAATCTTGATACAGTTCTGCTGTATAATAATACAACATTTTGATTGAATGGTTTCCAAGATACTTTAATAAATATACAATTCAGAGGAGCAGTTTTTATTTGAAATCAGTTTTTTTTTGTAATGCAATAAATGTCTTTGTTGACACGTCTGATCAAATTAATGTATCTATTCTTAATTCAAGTATTAATTTCGTTCAAAGAGACAAGCATTTGAAAGTGTATTGTAATTGACTGAAAGGCAGTAATTTCTTCTGTGCAGTAAAAAATAGCATCAGTGTTCCCTTTGAGATGGTATCACCCTTCAACAATCCATATGCTAGAGAGTTGTCTAGTTTAGTGCTCAGTGTATTGTACATAATTTGAGGCACTACTTAGGTGATTTGTTTCTCCAGTAGGGACCACTTAAGACACTATTTAATTGCATGTGTTCGCTATTAGCTAAAAGCCATTACAACCAGCAAGTGGTGGGGTAAATCACCCCCAAAATACAGGGATTATCTAAGCAATAAATGAATCAAGGTGAAGAGAAAATCCATTGTCTAATAGCTTTTGCTGCACAGGAGGCAACTAATGTACCCTAAGCTGGTTGGGCTCAAGATCAGCCTCGGGGATCAATGTTCTTAAGCCCAATCAAAGCAATTCCATCGCATTATTTGGCTAGACTAATTGCTTGGACTAAAAAAGTGCAAAGTTTACCCCTAATGAGATTGACCTGGAGAATAAATGTGTTCCCTTGCTTTAAAGATTATGCTGACTTCTCTTATCCAGGGGCGCTTGTTAAATGAACACTTCCTGTGCATTCGCTTCTAACCGCTATTGCCATAAAATCATTGCTTTTGCATATTTCACAAGAAAACCACTGTTTCCCTAGTGTGTCTGATTTTAAAGGATGAATCTCTGGATCAGCTGCTGTGTTTCACAGAGCAATCGCAGTTTATCACGTACTGTTGAGGACTTTGCTAGCCGTTAGCAATAGTGCAATGATCAAGTGGGCTGGTCCTCTGGGGGTTGGTGGTCCACTGACTGAAGGACCAGATAAAACCTGTCAGATGCCCTTGGACATTTTTGCTGCCTTGGCGAGGCTTTTGGAGCGAGGGGAAATGGCAGAATCTCTGAGGACTGGCTGTAGATGCGATTGATTGGAGCGGGCAAAAGAGACAGTGATGTACTCTTTGTCACTGCCACTCCCCCACGGCGTGAAAGTTTAGAGCAGGAATCAATCCTCTTGTTGGCCGCCTCATGGAGGTTGTCGATAGTCATAAGTGGCTGACCTTCCCATCAAAGTTTGTGCCCTCTCATCAGGCTCACAGAGTCTGGCAGATATTGCTTGGAAAGCCGCATCTATCAATCCTGTGCCAACACAGCCGGTATGGAGAGAAGAGGGGCTGTCATGGTGACGAGGTTTCGAGGGCTTTTCACAAGAGCTGAAGTGTTAATAAAGCTAATAAAACCATTGTCAGTGGCAGATGTTCAACATGAGTTAGCATTTAAATGCAAAAACATTCTTTTTAAAGGTTCACTTATATGCACTGCAGATGGAGATTCTTTTTAATATTTCACAAGAGCTATTTAAGAAACAAAGGACATTTTCTCCGTAATTTCTACACTACCTGACAAAAGTCTTGTCACCTATTCAAGTTTTAGAAAAAATAAATAATAACTTGACTTCTATCCTTTGATATCAGAAGTGGCTTAAATGAAAGGCAAAGGCCTCTAGATTACACTTATTTTACCAAAGCAAAATATGATCATGCCTTGATTTTTAATTATGATATTAAAGTCTGACAAAAGTCTTGTCACTTAACAGAAATGATGTACAGTATAGAAAAAAAAGTCATGGTGCAGTGGAAAAAGAATTGATATTGTGTACGACACCCATGAGCTTGCATGACTGAATCCACACATCTCTCAATGACTCAAATAACTTATTAATAAAGTCATCTGGAATGACAAAGAAAGCTTTCTTGCAGGACTTGCAGGAGTTCCTCAAGATACTTTGTATTCGTCTCCAATGCCAATTCATCTTCCTTCTTCTTACCCCAGATATGCTCAATAATGTTCATATCTGGTGATTGGGCTGGCCAATCCTTTTTTGCTTTTCAGGTACTTTGATGCATGAAAAGGAGCGCTATCCTGCTGAAGAATTTGCCCTCTCCTGTGGTTTGTAATGTAATGGGTCTTGATACCTCAGGCTGTTGATGTTACTATCTACTCTGCAGATCTCTCACATGCCCCCATACTGAATGTAACCCTAAACTATGATTTTTCCTTCACCAAACTTGACTGATTTCTGTGAGAATCTTGGGTCTATGCGGGTTCCAATAGGTGTTCTGCACTATTTATGATGATTGGGATGCAGTTCAACTGAGGATTCAACTAGAAGTCAAGTTATTATTTGTTGCTATTATAACTGGGATCAACGACAATACCTTTGTCAGGTAGTGTATATATTTTTTGCCTAATCAATATAATTAGCCCTCTCAATTATTGGATTTTTATTGCAAAATCACTTCTATTTAATAACTTAATTAACTTGTCTAGTTATCCTAGTCAAGCCTTGAAATTGTAGTTTAAGCTAAATATGCTAAATACTGGTATCTTGCAAAATAAATAGTATGTTGTAACAGACTAAATGAAATAGTTATTAGTAATTAGTTGTTAAAAACTAAACTTCTCTATATTAAACCAACATTGCCTTAGTCTGAAAATGTACCCCTAAGTAAATTGTTTGGAGATTGCGAATTATGTAGCTAGAGGAATGTATGGTTGCATTTTATTTTAAAATGAGTGCTACAGGGCAGTATGACACCATTCCTTTTCACGCTTACAAGCTGACCACTTAACTCTATACCTGCCAAGTCTCCCGTATTTCAGACCCATCTCCCTTTTTGTTCTTTATACCAAAAGCCTCCCGGAATTTTTACCCCCCCAGACAAGGGACCCACAAACCACCCTTAACCCCCCTCCGGTCTTCAGTTCGCGCCGCCCTCCCCACACACACACTTTTCATAATTTCCAGCATGCCACTCGTTTCTACACGGTACCTACACGGCACCTACACATCCCCACCACTCCACGCCCACCCCCTTCCGCCTTTGCCTTCCCCCCCACCCCGGATTTTCAATGGCAAATGTTGCTTATCTTATTTTTGCTGTTACCAGATTGTCGAGTGGCTCACCGCGTATGTCTGAGGATTTGAAATGCAGCGAGGAGTTGACTGTGATGACGAGGTTTGAGTCCTTCAAAGAACGGTTCCAGAAAACAGGAAAGCCAAAAAAAAAGCCAAAAAATTAAATAAACAACTAAATAACTGGTTGAGAATGAGGTAAAATCTAAAAACATGGTAAAAATCAGGCTGCCGCGTGTCGGTTGGGTTTAGGGAAGTGGGTGTTGGGTCAATCTGTGCTTTTTAAAACACTATCGGTTGGGTTGAGGGAAGGAGGAGGGTGAGGGGATTGTTGGGTCAGTCAGTCAGTCGATAGCGGCCTCTGGTGGATTTACGCAAGAAGAGCAGGCACGAATGGCAATCGCGAAAGAAATTTGAGATCTCAAAAAGCATACATCGCGACCTCTGGTGGATTTGTGAAAACAAAAAAAGGTAGCTCCTGAGAAGTATTTGGCGCTCTCCAGAAATGTATATAGGCGTAAGTAATCAGAACGAGGCTGGGTTGTATTAAATAGCACTTGGGAAATACTTGAAAAATAATTCAATTTTCACAGGAGGACTAGTCATTTTGACTTCAACTGTAGATGAAGTTGAAAGTCATGGGCATCAACAATCCCCAGCTTGAACAATGCAGATGTTACTGTAAGTGTTGTTTGATGTCTACCCTAACAGATATTATTCTCCTCATTTACAATGCACTGCGCTCACTTGTGCAGTAATTGGTCCTGCAGTTACTTCAGAGACTTTTGTACTTAAAAGTATGATTCTCAGAACTGGTCCCTGCTGAGAAATGGTTATCTCTCGTTCCCACTTTGACACTTCAACACTAAGGGTCTGTCTTCCTGTTCCTTAGGCTCTACACCACTGATGAGCTCTGTCAACCTCTTTCTTTAGCCATGGCATCTACTGTGTGGAGGGAACTTAATCCTTGCACTTAAATAAATTAAATAGTTCACACAGAAGCTAACTTCTTGTGACTTGGCTACTTTACTGTATCTACATGTTATAATGTTCTCAGGTCTCTACTGTTGAGAAGTCAGCATGAAATAGAGGTCCATTCATTCATTCATTCATTCATTCAATCATTCATTCATTCATTCATTTTCCTTCGGCTTAGTACCTTTAGGGGTTGCCACAGCCAAATTGTCCAGCATATGTTTTATACAGCGGATGCCCTTCCAGCTGCAACCCAGTACTGGAAAACACACTCATTCACACACATACTCTAAGGCCAATTTAGTTTATTCAATTCACCTATACACGGGGAGAACATTCAAACTCCACACAGAAATGCCAACTGACCCTGCCGGGACTCAAACCAGTGACCTTCTTGTTGTGAGGTGAAAGTGCTAACCACTGAGCGACTGTGTCACCCTAAATAGAGGTTCAAAATGTCCTTTTTTTTCTCTTTTGTGACATATATTGACTTAAAATGTAGGACTGGGCATGCATCACCGGAAGATAGCCGTTGCAAACAAAATGGAGGTAGATTTGAATGCCAGTTTGTACTCAGTTGTGGAGATTTACTGTCCAACCAGAATGTTTTCAGATGCCCGATGATGACAAGAATGAGAAGAAAAACTTGTTATATTTTTGTATAATTTTTATTCAAACCACTCTCTCACGTGCAAGTAGTGCAGAAGCAAGACACACAATGATTACCCTGTCCTAAATTTATGATAGCCCCTCCATTAAGGCTTTCCACCTGGCCGGAAGTAATTAAAAGTTGTTATGAGAGAGAGGAGGGAACATTATGGTACTTGATTAAATAATATATATATATATATATATATATATATTAACAAAGAAGAGTACATTGATTTCATGCCATCTATTATGTGAAGTGACACTGACAACAGAGGTGTAAATCCAAATGCATGTTTATTCAACGTAGAATGGACAGGCAAGCATGGTCAACACAGGGGCAAACAGATGTATAGTGTTGTGGTCATACAACAGGTGGATGGTCAAAAGACAGGCAGCAGACAACAAAACAACAAAGCCAGTGTCAAACATGGCAAGACAAGGCAAAGGAAATGCATCGTAATGTTCTCAGTACAGTTTAACAAGACTCAGCCAAGATGTGTGTGTGCACGTTGTATTTTAAGTCACTGTAATCAGTCTGTAACAATCCTCTGGCTGTGTGTGTGCGTGTAATCAAACTAAAATTGGAACAGCTGTGTGCGAGGTGCTTGACGGAACTTGTAGTCCATATACCGGCGGATTTGTAGTTCAATGTGTTTACCAACGATCAGTCGCTAGATCACCTGTGATCATAACACCAACTTTAAACTAAAGCTTTGAAAAATGAACAGATTTGTGTAAAAATAAGATCAAAATCAGAGTTCTAGATACCATTTTTCACTTAGACACACACTAAGTTAAGAGTGAAAGCAGGAAAAGCAGGATATTTTGCTTTTAGCATGGTTATACTACACAACCTGCATTTTTTCCTTTTTCACTAAATTATTTTAGTTCTCAGGGATATACAAGGCTCCAGATTTACATCTGAAAGCAGTGGCACCAATTTTTTAGATGGTGACAGCAGCACCTGATTTGGTGGAACTGCGCATGCAATAATAATTTAGCAAATTTTGCAAGAAAGGTACTTGACAGTAGCTTGAGAGGGAAGTAAATGAAGCTTGAGTTCTGATGCAATTTGTAAATTGATTTCATTAGCAGAATTAGTACCATCTGTAAAAATAGTTCTCATCTTTTATACATTTGTAATAACCACAGGTTTTGCATTTCACTACATCATAAAAAAATAGGCTACAGTACAAATGCACAACAACTGATATTAATATTGTTCTTAATATTAATGAATTAAGTAATTAATAGTTAATATATTAATGATATAATACTGGACAATTGTATATATTATATTTATTGCCATTGAATTGTTGTTGGACATTGTTTCAGCTTTTATTTTGTTGTAAGTTTTGTTGTGAATGCAAGCTCTGATTTATTCACGTTTAGACTAAATCACTGAAACATTTGTAGTTGCCAAAATAGTTAATTTCTCAGTTTCACAACACTGTTTAGAAGTTGTCTGGAGTCCTGTAAGTGTAAACAATCTGCTTAAAATTACTACATTTACATGAATGTACACTACCTGACAAACGTCTTGTCGCCTATCCAAGTTTTAGGAACAACAAATAATAACTTGACTTCTAGTTGATCATTTGGTCTCTAGATTACACTTCTTTTACCAAAACTAGGACAGTAAGCTCTGACTTTGCTTAGACAAACATCTTGTCAATTAATAGAAATAATGTACAGTACAGAATATATAATGTCATGGTGCAGTGGAAAAAGAATTAATATTGTGTATGACTCCCATGAGATTGGACGAATGCATCTATACATCTCTGCAATGACTCGAATAACTTATTAATAAAGTCATTTGGAATGGCAAAGAAAGCGTTCTTGCAGGACTCCCAGAGGTCATTAAGATTCTTTGGATTCATCTTCAAAGCATCCTCCTTCATCTTACCCCAGACATGCTCAGTAAAGTTCATATCTGGTGACTGGGCAGGCCAATTCTAGAACACCTTGACCTTCTTTGCCTTCAGGAACTTTGATGTGAAGGCTGAAGAATGAGAAGAAGCGCTATCCTGCTGAAGAATTTGCCCTGTCCTGTGGTTTGTAATTTAATGGGCAACACAAATGTCTTGATACCTCAGGCTGTTGATGTTGCCATCCACTCTGCAGATCTCTTGCATGCCCACATACTGAATGTAATCCCCAACCATGATTTTTCCTTCACCAAACACCAGACGGATTTTTGTGAGACTTTTGGGTCCATACGGGTTCTAATACGTCTCCTGCAATATTTGTGATTTATTGGGATGCAGTTCAACAGGTAGGAAAAATCTACCTTCTGCCACTTTTCCAAACAATCAACTAAAAGTTAAGTTATTCTTTGTTGCTTCTACAACTGGGATCAACTACAAGACTTTTGTCAGGCAGTGTATTGAGTTGCTTCCATGTGATTATTTAATTAAATATTTGTGTCAACAAGCAGTTGAATAAAATAGGAGTTTGTATTGTTCATAATTGAATCATAAGGCATCCGCTGCGTAAAACATATGCTAGATAAGTTGGCGGTTCATTCCGCTGTGGCAACCCCAGATTAATAAAGCGACTAAGCCAAAAAGAAAATAAATGAATAAATGAATGAATGAATGAATCATTCATAGCTCATTTTTTCAATCATATGGATTGATTCTACAATCAAAGCAGTGTTTGATTTTATGTGTGAGTCATCGAATCACTCACAGCTCATTCGTTTAAAAATGCTGACTCATTGTTGATAACATTCGTTAGAGATGAAGCAGATCGGTAATGGCTTTATTTTATTAATTTATTTGCTAACTAAGTAATGAAGAGCAACTGAATCAGAACAGGTCAGATCTGACCATAACACAGCATGAGTGGGCAAAGCCATGACATATCCCTCAAATGAACTTCAAATATATCATCTTTATTTCAAATCTATCTCATATCAAAGCTAAAAAACCATTAACGAACACGCTGAATGCAGATTAGTGAGTAACGTCACATTATAAGATGAACTTTCCGCTCTCTTTTCACTCCAAAATCAGCCTTTCCTCCTTCACAGCCTTTTTATAATGAGATACATCTACGCCCCACTCGGTTCTATCAGTCTTCTCAGGTAGTCTATTTCCTTGGCTGTGGGAGGTTGTGAAATATTCAGGAGCATGCATCAGTACTCCTATTATTGAAATCAGCAGCTACTCTTTTTAAAAAGGTGTAGCCATTAATCAATCATTACCGGAACATTGGCTTTATTATTTGCTTCATTACCAGAGCTCTACCTCTGGCAACCGCCATTCTGCGTGCATGAGTGGAATCTAATGCGGCGACTAGTCCCATTTTTTTGATCATTATGCGAGCGCTAGAGGTCTATTGTTGGAGATTACTGATAATGTTCTTACCTTTCAACCTTACAGCCTTCCGTAACAGCATTCTATTGTGTACGGTCTTCAAGGATTAATTAATTGTGTCGCCATGCTAATGTCTGAAAGGCTTGTGAATGAAAGCCTTAAGTCTCCTGGTGAACTTTTTTCACAAAGCATTTCCAGTTTGTAGGCATCGATAAAAGTGCTAAGCTTCAATTATAACTCTACATTTCTAATGACCAGCACTGAAGCGAAGTCATAGAGATCTAACAGGCCGATAACCAAACCCACGACTGTCCCAGCATGATGACTTTTTATCTGCTAGCTTTAGAGAGACCCCCTAACACGATGCATTGGTTTTCTTTTGCAGAATTAGAAAGGGTTATCTGAAAGAGCGGTCAACTGGAGGGAAACCACTGCAATTATCGTATCGCTTTCGGCTATCGATTTCGCCCTCATCCTGAAATGATGACATCAAAAGAACATTCAACGCCAAACCCCCTAAAAAATCTAATGTCATCTGTCGAAATGCCTTGCGCAGATGAGAAATACGTGGAAATTATTCTCCATTTAGGCCAATTGTGCTGCTGCTCAATACAAAGCCATTATTGTCCTCTAGAAATAGAGTAAGATCTCTGTAGAGGAGCGTCTGGCATCACGTGGGAGTGTAAAAGCAGCTGTGATGGATGTTGTTCAAATGTAATGACTGAACTTGCAGTTTGCACAGTAGAGCAGGAGAAGGCAGAGCCCATTGTGTGTGGTTCTTATTGGCTGCTGTTTTCACTTGGCATAGTCAACTGAAATGAAGCTGGGAAATAAACTGCCTCGCACGCGCCGAGCTCTGAAAGAAACTCGCAAATTGAATATGGCCATGAAAAAGATAAAAACTGCCTTGACTTGGCCGAATGCAGCTGTGGCCCCTAGGTTATTTATTTGTGGCATAAAATGAATGTGCTACCATTTTTGGTGGTGGATTTGAAAGAACGGCAGCTATTATCATTACTATTTGAGCACAATCAGCCTCATGTCTCCAAGCTGATTAGGAGTTGTCCTGAATGGCTCTGATTGTGTAATGATCAGCTAATTACAAAGAGCACAGTCCCATGCTGTGGTGAATTCAGCCTAGCTGCTAATACCAGCCTGGCAGACTGAATAATGCAGAATTCTCACTTACAATAGCTCTACAGTAATGCTATTAGAGCACATAGCGATTCAATATTTTATTATTATTATTATTTTTCTTTTCCACGGATGAAATGTTAGCCTTGGATATCTCTTTGTAAATATTGCATCATGCATCACTCATCAGTGTGTGTTTACGCACAGTTGTTAAGCGATCTGCGCGGCTGTGATGCATATTGCCGATGAATAATAGAAAACAGCAAAAGTAAAGAGCCATGGCTGTAGCTCCAATCGTATTTATTATACATAACCACGATCTACTGCAATTAACAAGAGTTCAAAAGACCTAGCATCTCCTTAACTAGAATGTTTTCGTGTGTGTTGGCATATGAGGAGGACTTTGAAGAGATAATTATTTTGAGTATCATTTGTAATTGTCCAGATAATAGATGCTTGGCAGCTTGTTGTGAAGATCTGTTTAGTTGTCTGTCTGTCTTGTGTCCAGTAGAAAAGTTCCAGTAGTTAACTTCAGTTGATGTGGTAACGACTCAGGACACTGTTCATATTTCTTCCTTGCCACAGAGCGCCATCTGAATAGTTTTGTTTGAAATAACATTCGAATGTGCATGTCTGGTGTGCGATACTTCCAACGGTCATGTGCATGCTGTGTCGTGGCACTGAGTAGTGCATCCGGTGTGTGACTTGCTTCAGCCCTGCTTAGCTTCAGTGAGTAACCGGTCTTAGGCTGCAGGGTGATATGGCTAAGGCAAACCTGGACATATAACAGTTTAATGTATAACAGTTTAAAACAGAACTAACATTATTTGAAACAGTATGTGTGTTTCATAAAGTAATAATTAGATTTTTTGTTTTTTTATTGTCATTTCATGTTAACTAATTTAATTAACTGATATTAACTAGCTTTTTTAGTGTAAAGTGCATCATTTAGCCTAATACAATTTCCATTCCAATATAACAGCTGAATGAATATGTTTCAGACAGAACCAAAATTATTTTTTGTAACAGTGGATATATTGTTTTTCTTCAATAAAATAATGATAATTCAAATAATAATTAAATGAATTAGAATAATTTTACTGCACCCAAACTGCTTATACTGTATATTTAACTGGTTATGTTTTAGTTAATCAAAACATACTTACTTACTCCCATGGTCGTTTATATCGAAGTTGATGTTTAGCCGCACCATGCTGGTGTTTTGTAACATCTCATTTTTATAAAGTGGGTCGTTAGCTCAATGCTCAACCCCCAACCTGTAGGACCAGGACATACACACATGCACTACGGACAATTTTAGCTTACCCAATTCAACTAGCGCATGTCTTTGGATTGGTCTTTGCACCTGGAGGAAACCTACGCAAACATGAGGAGAACGTGCAAACTCCACACAGAAATACCAACTGACCCAACTACCCACTACGCCACTGTGCTGCCCAGTTAATCAAAACATACTGATTAATTTGTGAAATAATGAATGGTTATTAAATTAATGGTAGTGACAATGATTCAATTGAATATTGAGATAATCATTTAATGTAGCCCCAGTTTAAAAGCAATAGAAGATGAATAGAAGAATTTTAATATTGGTCTTGAAATTTAGACCACTATAAATCAATCAAACATGCGTGATGTAGTATTTACAACACAATTGTCAAAGTAGAATTGAGTCCAATATCCCTTTGGCTGTTGTGACAGTGATAAGCACTTTGTTCCAGCATTTGGAGACAAAAATAGGGAAACTCACGGACCAAGACCGACCCTTGGTGGCTTTTCTAGAGTCAGGGCTTTGCAACCAACCAAATGTAACAGAGCAGAACAGAGCTAGAATAGGTGGACACCATATCAGCCCATTCCATTAGCTGCATTGCACACGAATCAGAGCCTTAAATCAAATTCCATCAGCTCACAGAAGAACAGTGAGCATCAAGAAACCACGTGACCACCCAGAATGGCCCACAACTGTCCTTCTGTAACATGTCCTAATGTGAACTTGGGGGCGGCTAGTTGAGAGTAATACTGAGGTATTGTGAGCCATGGTGTGCAGTGGTTTGAAGCAGACAGGCTGGACTAGAGCGTCTTGTGCCCGGCACTGAGACTGATGAACGTGCCGTTCTGCAGAGATGGGCTCATTTATTACCATCTGACATGACAAATCATTGCACAAGGATACAGGGCCAGTTTGTGCTCTCTGCCACCCCGCCACAACAAAGCCATTGGTAATCCTAATGGCCAGTATGTGCAAATGTGACATTTCTTTTATGGTCATGCGAGTATCTCCTATTTGCAGGCGATTCTGCACCATTAAGTTTAAAGGGAAGGGTTTTGTTTAAGCATAATATTCAGGAAGGGACCCCGCCGTTCCTCAATGACTGAAGGTGCATTTGATCCACTTTACTCAGTCTGCATAATATGAGGGAAAAGAGACGTGGTGTATCACAACTGAATACAAAAAAGACACTTTGTACTCGAATGAGATCCTTTATACATATACATTTCAACAAAAAGAGCCTGATTTCTAGGAATTGAAACAAACCAAGCGTACATGACAGATTTTTTTTTTTCATTGTATTGTACTTATGCATATCTCTTAGTAATATGATCTCATATGGGCTTATATTTCATGTTAACTAATAAAATGATTTATGTATGGCGCAAATTGTACTATTTAACCTAGAGCAGGGCTATTCAATTGGCAGGCCGAACTTGGCCCCCGAGGCAACTAGTTCCAGCCCTCTAAATAGGCTAGCATGACCATCAAAAATAAATTTAGTTTATTTCCAATGTAAAAATATATGCCAATATGCATGCGCAAGCGGAGTGACGCCCAGTAGAAAACATCTCACGCTGTAGCGTGGCTTTCAGTGCAATGTAAACAAAAGATTTGTTAGGCGAATTATTACAAATCAAAATTATTATGCATGTAAGAACGCAGATGATAACAACAGCTCATTTAAATACGTCGCTAATATAAAGCTTAAAGTACATTATATGGGATAGCCGTGAAACCAAAATTATTTTTCAGACTATAATTGCACAATCAAAATCTATAACTGTTGCATCCCTAATTGTTTTGCAGTTCAAAACATAACGTATGAATGAGCTTAAATGTAGAAGAAGCCTATTTAAGAAATGCACTGCTTTTGTTGTGCTTTGAAATACAACATTTGAATATGTTTGTAAAAAATGCCTATTGCACAATGCACTGATGTAGTTTCCAATACAATATATTAACATTTTAATGGAGAAAAATCCAATATGGGTGTCTTAAGGAGCAAAAATACAACAAATGGGCTCTTATTTTGCTATTGTGTCATCTCTCATATCGCAAGTCATATCTCTCCGGCCCTTAATTTGGGATGCTTTTCAAGAACTGGCCCCATGACAAACTAATTGAATAGACAGAGTGTAGTGTATCACCAGAGTGTAACAATCTTGATGGTTCTGTGGGTTTCTTCTATCAAATCTGAGTTTATTTCTATTGGATTCAAGTCAGGTGATTGGCTGGGCCATTCTACAGCTTGATTTTCTTTCTCTGAAAGCATTTGAGAGTTTCCTTGACCGTATTTTGAATCATTGTCTTGCTGAAATGTCCACTCATGTTTCATCTTCATCATCCTCCTAATGTAGATGTTGGACCGAAGCAGCTAATATTAATTTACACTGACGAAGGGCAGAGGGTTGCTGAATAACTACTTAGAGATTTCAACTGATGTGTTGGCTTTCACTGCCTTTCTACACCTCCCTTTCTTCATGTGTTCAGTATGTTTCCCTTCGTCATTTCATATTATTACACGCAACTTAATTTTTAAACTAATTAGATTTGTTTTGTTTTCATATACACATTTCTTTGGGTGTTATAAACATCTGGTGAGAATTTCAAGTCAGTAGCACCTTTATAAATATGGTTTCTGAAAAATATGGCATATAAACCTGTACAATAAACCTTTTTGTAACCTTTGTACATTTATTTTGCTTCTCTTTCTTTTTTTTCTTCTTCAATTAAATAATTAAATAAAACAAATTAAAAATATTTGTTTTACTGCATCCAAACTGTTAATTTTTTTTATTTGAAAGACAATCTGATTTTAACCAAAATATATCATTAGCATTACTACTTGATTAAATCCAAACATGCTGATTAATTAGTGAAAAAAGCTATGTTAATTAGATTAATTGTTCTGAAAATCATGACATTAAATGTCAAAATATTCATTAATTGCAGCTGTTTCACTTTCTGAGACTAATACGTACCTCTATGAAATACTCTCTCCACGTATGGCCATTTGATCATTTTTTTCATACTTGTTCCCTGCCACTTTGAGCTTTGATGTCCATTTTCATTAAACAGATTGTTCCTTTTTTATAGAGCGAGGTCATGGTGAATTCCTCATGAAGGAGGTGGGTCACTGTTGAAGCGTGTCTGCACAATTTTTAAAGCAATTTCAACTGGGTTTTGTCGTTGAGGAATGGCTATGTACTTACAAGTACAGCTAATTGTATTTTCAATTAATTTCTTCGGCAAATGATGGTAATGATAAAAGCGGAGGTGACTTTTGGCACTACTCAACTGTGACTTCGTTAATTAGATTTGAGTCATGAGCAAAGCCTAGTAAATCCTCTTGTTTTTTAAAGATGCTGTGTAATGAATGCAAATTTGACTTGCTTTCTGTGTCTCTCGTCATCTGTTCTTTTTTATATACAATATGCTACATGGACGAAAGTACTTGGACATCCTCTTTTAATTAAAAAGGTGTATTATTTCAGCTACTCCCCAGTTGATATGAAATTAAAAATACAGCCATTTAATATGCTTAGACAAACAGTTTTCTTATAATGGGACATGTATTTTCTGTTCCTGCATGACAATGTGTCTATGTGAAAAGCATGCTTCAGATACTGAGCCTGGAATAGAACAACTTGACTATTATGGTGAATCATGTAATAACGGCAAAACATTGATTCTTTGTGAGCTGTACACAATAACATGGACCCTGAGCAGTGTATTCCAACTCACACAGAATTGACACATTTAAACTAGTCTGTTTTAGGGCCTACTCACACTATGCTATCCGAACCGTGCCCAGGCCCGTTTCCTGGATCGTTTGAGAAGTGTGAGTGCTCTGAATCGGGCTCAGGTGTCGCTGCATATCAAATGACTTAAACGATGATATAACTGAAGAAATCTCCACTGTGCTGAGGGAGAGCACTTCTGACCAGCGCATCATCGATGACATAAGCGTGCCCAGGCCCTAATGTAATGTGAGTGCAGGCCATCGGGGGAGAAGGGAGGGGGGACAAGCGTGCTTTGACCCAGTTCAAGGAAACTGTACATAGTGTGAGTATGCCCTTAGTGTATCAGAAGCACAATTGATATACTGTAGTCTCATTGGTAAAACTTTAGAATAAGATTCCATTTGTTAGCATTAGTTAGCTACATTAGTTAGTATGAGCGATGAAACAAGATTCTAAAGCATTTCACCTAAATTATTTTTAAAAATAGTTATATTATGAATGTTAATTAGTAATGTTAGTTGAATTTTATTCCCTTTTTTATAGTGACTGGGGTGGTCACTCTGTTGTCTTTGTAGGTCCTTGGGTCCCAATATAGTAATGGGGATACTATACCAATAATCTGGTTCATGATGTATGGTCTGGTGCAGAATAGCTATTGTCGCGTCATCCAGGTGGTACCCTAAATCTTTAGGTACACAAAAATGCTATGCCAAATGTAATGATATTATTATTATTATTATTATTATTATTATTATTATTATTATTATTATTATTATTATTATTTATGAATTATTACATGCTGTCTGGAATACTTGATAGTGGTTGATTGCTCATGACATTCCAAGGTATGCTATCACCAGATAACAACTGCTGAAAGTAATAACATCCGGTTACTTCAAATCATCTTGGTGTCAATGCATTCACATCCAGCCAATGCATTCACAATCATATGCTTGTCTTGCACCCCTTTTTTTGACTGCTTGGTGCTATCTTCTGACTGAATAATATTTTAGTTTATGCTCCATTCAGCCATTTTGTTTCTGTTAGCTTTGCATTTAATTAAAGACCTAACTATTAAGGCTCAGAACAATGTTTTGTGTAGAACTTTTGTGGCAAGTAGTCTTGTAATAAGCATGTAAAGTTGGGTTGGTGATGAACCTGTCGAACTTTATTTTGCGATCAAGTGCCTAGATCACATGTGTCAAAGTCTGCTCAGTACAAGTCAAGTCAAGTCTTTGTTGTTGTTGTTGCTTTATTGTCATTTCAACAATATACAGTGCAGTACACGGTGAAACGAAACAATGTTCCTCCAGGACCAAGGTGCTACATCAAACAACATATATTGACAACAAATACTGTGCACTACAATAAAAAATCTAAAGAATGAAATAAAATAAGATAAGATAAAATAAAATAAAAATAAATAAAATAAGAATAAGAGCGCAAAGTGCAGTTTGAGCAACATTTAGTGCAAATACAGGGTGTCCGCGGGGTCTTAAAAAGTATTAAAAGTTGATAAATCTATTATGAGAAAATTAATTGTCCAAAGTGTTTGACTCCAAAAAAGCATAAACATATTTATTTTCCTCCTATTATTAACAACGGCGTGCTCGATCCACGTGATTGGTTTGAGCCGAGGCACATCCAGCCAAGCTCCTCCGTCCAGGTGATGTCACGTAATTTGCGATAAACATGGGAAAGGGGATGTGACGCTCTCCACGTGTAGCAAAACAGACAGCACAATTGTAAAATGTAAGTTTGCGTACTCCCGGTTGGAGAAAGAGAAAGCCTGTTGCTGAAAACAACTGCGTAATATTAACAACTGTAGGTTTGAAACTGATTAGAACTTGAAGTGGCGATGAGGTCTTAAATATTATATTATAATAGTCTTTAAAAAGACTTAAAAAGGTATTAAAAATTTCCTTTAGGATTCTTGCATATATCCTGAAATAAGACAGGACAGACAGGACAAAATAAGAAACAGTAATGCTGACCAGTACACTATGGATGTTGTGCAAATATTGGAGCAGATATAAATATTGTACATGTAAACATTTGTCATTGAGGTAGAAATGTTGTACAGAGAAGTGTAACAATAGCAGCTGTGCAAATATTGCTGTCATTGTCCATTAATTTCTGCACAGCTCTGCACAGTTTAGCTTTAACCCTACTTAAAAAATGTGATCAAACTAATTAAGTCCGTCAGGCTTGTTTGAAACCTACAGGTAAAGATTATTGAGTGAATCTGATATTTTCATCCGTAATTTTTGCACGTTGAAAAATAAATTTGACCTCATGTTGTGTGAATCATACTGACACACTGTGTCCGATACTTTCGTTCGTCATGAAAAAATTCAAACTGGGTTTTATTTTTTCAGTTTTTTCCATTTGAAAAAGTACTTCAAGAGATGTTTTGACAGTTCAGAGCCAATATGCGAGCAAAAGGCAGCTTACAAAATGCTGTCACTAGAACCACTTTATGATATATACTGTATGACTTTACAGTCCATAATATAAGACAGAATGTGGCGGACAGTTGAGAAGCTCATGCTGGATTCAGTGACTTGCGCACTTCTGCCCTGCTGCTGTTTGGTGTATGTGTGTGTTTGCCCAAATGTGTCCATACATTTGACATACTGCCCTTAGGTCGGCTTCGGTTGATTGCTCCTGTACGTCAACTCTTATAAGCAATGTATAAAAATTCCACTGATTTACTAAAAATAAACTTTGAATTCCTAGATAATCCAGAGCAACTCTTTAATAATGAGCTGAAATCTCCTTTCTTTCTATGCATTGTATTGGATGAACACAATATGCCGCATATTCCTCTTTCTTTTTTTATTTTGGAGAAGTGAGGAGAACAAAGTAGCACTATTTGAATTGACTGAAATGTTTTGGGGTTTTTTTTGGAATTGATTCATTAATATGCATCGGACTCAGTCTGCAAGGTTTGTGTACGTGACAATTTTTTTTGCATATGAATAAGAAAAAAACACATACAAAAATTTTGGAGTTTGTGCTTTCAGACAGTGTGCAAAGACCTTTAGTGTGTTGAAGCACAGTTAGAGCTAATCTGTGCAGGGCTGTGGCCCTCCAGCGACTGGCCCTCCTGGCCTAGATGTGCTTTATCCCTTACTTAAATCAGAAACAGGTGAACATAATCATTGAATCAATGAGTAATGCCGCAGTCACACTAGAGTTTAAGCTTGCGAAAGTCTGTCGTACGGCGCTGCGAAAAGGGGTGGGATTAAACATGATGATTAAACATTTAAAAAAGCGAGCAATTGCTCCATATTTAAAACTTCTGTCCAGAGAGGTCATGTTTTTATCCTTGATTGGTCTCACGCAGTCAAGTGATGTGATTTCGCAGGTCAAAGTTCACTAAGCTTGAACTTTGCAACGCAGTGAACTGCGAAAATTAACGCACGAACTTGCGTTTCCGGTCTGACGCATTCATAAGCGTATGAATGGAAGTCTATGAGGAGAAAAGTCCAGTGTGACCGCAGCTTAACCCTGGGAACTAGAACGTGGAACAAAATAAAACAGAAACTAACATTGGTAAAACAATGACGTGCAAACTAAAAGATCTGCAGCCAGTCAAGAGAGATTTAGAGAGGAGAAAAACTTGCAAGTCGGGAGGATGAAATCTACTCTTTGCAGGTCAAACGGACATGAGAAGCAGCTCATGAGAATCTCCCTCTCTGAACAAACATGCTGAAGCTCAGCACAAAAGAGGAGTGTTTTCTGCTTACTAACCCTTACGGGAGGAAGTCAATCTCTGGAGCAGGTCGCGCTGGTCCACTCCTGCTTAGCTGAACATTTGTCTGGCGGCCCGATGTATTATTCATCTGGACAGGTTTGCAGCTGGATTAGTCCCTGCCATGGCCTGTTTTCTCTCTGTCCGCAGTGATGTGCTGATGGCTTAATGATGCGACAGGTCTCTGGGAGGTGCACATGCATCTGGCAGCCGGTGACACCTGCCAAAAAGAGGATCTCCTGATGGGAAGAGAGCAGCTGCACAGCAGATGCAGGCTAATAAAACACTGCTTTTGACTGGCCTCTGATTGGCCGTTGTGCGACAAAGGTGATGGCGAAACAGCTCTTTGTTTAAGCTTAATTACCAAGTGAACAAACGCATGTGTTTAACTCATCTCCCTGTCAGCCACCTACATTTGCCTGATAATGCTAGCGGCTGTGGATGTTTTATCAGTGACATGCCATTATTTGCATCATACATTTTTAATTCAGATTACGCTTAAGGGAAATTTTATTATTTTTCACCCTTCAGTGAGGGTTTCTACATTTTGAAGACAAAAATGTTTACGCTTATAAGCGCTGATGGTCTCCACGGTCGTGTCTGCCAAATAATAGTTCATCGAGTCACTGAACTGCAAGAGCAGCAAATATGCCCACCTGGAGTAGTAAAATATTCATGTCATACCTGGTGTAATGTGGCTTCACTAATGCAGCGTGATGGCAGATGGAATTTTGCTGGGACGGGTGGCAGCACTACAGAGGAGCCTGTCATATTTAATGGCAGACGGTCCTTGTGACAGTTCACATTAGCCGTGTGGGTGCTGAAAATTTTGTAGGTTTTTACTCCCTTAAGTCAGACTTTACATGAAATATCATCAGGAAATTAAACTGGAAATTGAGGTGAAGCTAAAAAAAAAGCAGAAGGAGCTCTGATTCAGCTAAAGTGAAGGCTTTTAACATACAAATAAATCGTAAATGGTATGCACATAGAAATCCAAGATGAAGCCGTGATTGACTTTCACTGGTGTTGAAGATTCTGTAGCCAATTACCTTTGTTCATAATTTAAAAGCCTTTTAAGCTCTTTGGAGTCATGATTTCATGCAGTCGACTTCTGTCAGGATCTATTTCTCGGGGTGGAGAATTTGAAAATCGTTTGAACTCTAGTGCTGTCTTCTCTATATCAGTGGGTTTCAACTTTTTCTTAGATTCAAGAGCGTCCCATATTGGCTAAAATACATTGATTTTTCTGCTATCAATGCTGCATGCGACAGCACTGCTTATTTTACCAGCAATTGGAAATGATAATATTTCTTTCTTTCCAAAAGGGAAAGCATTTCATTTAGGTTACAGTTTATTTGCTAATTTTAATTAGGAATGCATAATATATTGGTGACCAAATCATTATTGGCTATTTAATATTATCGTTATCGATCCAGTATCAAAATTAGGCCGATATATTTAAGCCGATAGATTATGTAATTGTACAGAACTGCCTGCCTTATGGTTGCTTGGGTCGAACGTGTTCAGACTTCTCCAGTGCAGCTTACCTCACATTGTTCATTCCTTCAAAGTCTGTTCTTTCTTTGTGTGGTATTGCTGTGCGCTAATAACTAAATGTTTTACAAGATAATTTGCACTTAGGTAATGTTAGTAAATACATGAACTTACATTAACTAATGGACTATTATTCTAAAGTGTTATCGCTGTTAGTAAAATAAATTCACATACTTTCAAAGTTACTTATAGTCACTTGAATCCCTTTTGGGGAAGACAACATGTTAGCAGAAATTAAGCAGACTCTTTACTAATACTTTAACCAACTGATCTCTGAAATGTAGTTGCAAACTTATAGGCTGCGTCCAAAATCGCATACTTCCGCGCTATATAGTTTGCTAAAAACAGTGTGTGAGCTGAGTAGTATATCCGAATTCATAGAATTCAAAACACAGTATGTGAGAAGTACCTACTACTTCCGGAAAGATTCTGAAGTGCACATCTGATAGACGCTATGTTATTTCATGATGCACCACGAGAGAATTCATGAATGGGAGTGAAGCGATGCAACTGATGTGGGTAGATCATGTGATCATGACAAAATGGCGGATGTAGTATATCCGAGTTTCATTCATGCTACTCACATTCATACTGTATAGAATGTACTTTTCTATTGGTCGAGTAGTAAATTCAAATTAAAATGTAGTATCTACTGAGTAGTGATTTTGGACGCAGTCGTATCAAAGACTATAGAATACACTAGATGTGTCACTTGTATAGTTTTGAATGGGGAAAAGTGTAACGGTCAATATGGCGAATAAAGCCCCACCTACTAGTACAGGAGCCAATCATTGCTCGCTAAAGACTGACATTTCTCTGGGGGACCAGATATGTGCTTTTATGACAGTTTGGTGGTCAAAAAACACACTAGAATCTCAGCGAATTCTTGCTTCACAGACATAAGCAATATATCATCATAAAGCTTGAAATCTGTACTTTTAAATGAACCAAGTGCACTTAAAAATAAAATCGGTTTGGTTTTGTAATCTGAATGGAACGAACGTGAGGTACAGTCCATCCTGTCAAACGCATATCACATGACAGCAGCAACTACTCAAACGCCCTCAAACGTGTAAACAAAGAGTCGTTGTCATTTCTGGAGGAGATTCATCATCAAGAAGTTGTGGATTACTTCAGACGACCAGCACGATCAGACGATCATTATCCAGAGGATGATAATGTGTAACACTGCCATAAGTGAAGTTGGTGTCGTGATCTCCTTTCTTTCAAATGCACAAGCGCAATAGCTTATATGCTAATTTAGTTTGGTTCAGACATTTTGAAATAAAACTTATGAGACGGTTGTTGCTTAATTTTATTGGTGATTCCAAATATCTTGGCAAACAGTTTTGGAGAATTTTATGTTTACCCATTCAGACAGAATGCCCAAGCATACTGGCTGAGAGGCAGTAAATGGCCGCCAAGTGATATGACTTTCCTTAAAGGGACTTTGACCATATCAAAGAGCTTAGTATCACCAAGAGGCGACACTCAATAGAACGTTCCATTGCTACAGCAGCGCCAAGCGATTCCGCCATTCTGGAGTGAAAGTGATCGACCGTCCATTGTATCTTATTGCTGTCGCAATGGCAAGCAGCTGCTTTGTTTTTTATTTATTAATTTAAAAAGTGCATCAAAGCTGAAATTCAACCTGAAAGATGACGATACAACACTTAAAATCAAAGATTGGTGATTATCAGCACTTTTAATAGTTTATTTTACAGACTTAATGTTTAATATATTAACCATACTTGTTTTCTTGAAACGGTCACTTTTAGGTGAAATTACTTTAAATAACTTTAATTTAATAGTTTACGCACTGTATAATACATATTAATACTGACATGTTAAATAAATTAACATGACTTTCAAAATGGGATGTTGAAAACAGATTTACAGTACTTTTTGTCAGAGAATTATATTATAATAGTACATAGTATTTTTTCCAGTGATGTCTGTTAAAAAAAGACTAATAAAGTTTTTATTTAAATAGCTACTTTCTCCAAATCTATTTATTTTTTACTTTATATATATTTTTATTCATGATTTTTAATGCTGTCATTAAAAATCTTGGAGGCTATATAAACTACCTGATGATGTACTTTTTGCTGTGTATACTCATTTTTGCTTCACCCTAATTTAAGTAATAAAAAATAATAATAATAAGGTTATTATAACCTTTGTTTCATGTGAAACAGATATTTTAGATATCAGATGTATTAAACTTAGTCTTGTCAACATTTTGGAAATTGTCTTCATTGGGATATTGTTTTAAAATGTTTTAAAATGTTACTTTCAAAGGGGATGTACTCATTTTAACTCATAATTAGCTCAGTATTTTAATTAATTCTGTCTTACGTTAGTAATTCGTGCTGTTGTTCTATTGGAATTTTTAATCCAAAATGGCCACCGCGTGACACTAGCGACATCTAGTGGTTGTTTCCCAAATAGCAACAGAGTGTTGCCTCTTGGTGATTCTAGCTCTTTAGCCATATTCAACAGCTGTTTACTGTTGGTTACTAGGTTACCAATACTACAGTCAGTTGCTATAACTACTATATGAAACCACACATCATTTGTATTTTGTATTTTTCTTAATTTTTTTAACTTTGAATAGATTGAAATCACATTAAGATGGATGGAAACCCAGGTATACATATCCCCCTTAGTAGTTTGTGAACCACTTCTCTGTTTTGGTTGTTTGTTTATTGTTTTTGTTTTTTTTGCCACAAATGCATGTTTCATATCAGCCGACCAGTGACTCATAGTGATTAAAACTCAAATGCACCGAGACCTCCCATTCCTAGTTCCCTCTTTTTCTCATTTCCATTCATTTCAGATCTCCCTTCCGCTGCTTACAGAAAATCACTGTCATGGAAACAACCATTTAATTCCAGCGCTTTTGGTGAACAATAACTATTACGATAAACATGGTGGGAAATGACAGAAACACACCCAGCTCTCAATCATCTCCAGCATGCACTTTTCTTTTTTTTTTCTTCCTCGGAGAGCTTTTATGGCATATTCAGCTCAGTAGAAACAGTCCCTGTAATTTTCATCAAGCAAACAAAGGAAAGCAATGGTATAAATCAGGAGCAGAGCCCCTCTCTGCGTCTCAGTGTGAAATTTGTGAGACGTTTTCTCCATCTATTGTTTTCTTTAGTATTTTTATTTTTTTACCCAAGCTTGTGGTGACCCCCTTGTTAAATGCTGTAAAATCTGTCTTTGTCTGTCATCCGTTCTGAAGCCCCTCTGTGTGGAGATACCTGATCTTTTGTCTGCGCTTTCCTTCCCCACTGACTCGGCAACTCAAAGGGTTTCCAACTGCTTTCTGAAGAACTTTCCTCAAATATGCAGAAGAATCTGACTGTTACCATAGTAGCATATTATGATATTCAGAAAGAACAACCAACCATTTGGGATGCTAAAATTAGGCCAAAGTGTGTGCATGCAGGCGTGTTTCTCTTTTCCTTCTGTGTTTTTTTTTATTGACTCCAGAACGATAATAAGATTCATCGTCTCTAACTAGACAGAGCAATTAAATTAACTTGAGAAGAAAGCTTTTCCACACCCGTATGCTCTGCACAATTGTTTTTTCTTCTAATTAGATGGGAAACTTTCTATACTCGTATAAATAAATGTGTAGTAAGTTTCTTTTATAACCTATATAGTTCATCTCTCTCTCTCTTTCCAAAACATTCAGTATAAAAGAATGCACAAAGCTTCCTTTAATTAAGCTTTGGACTGCATTCAGTCGCATATAGCGAGACAATGATTCAAACTATTATTATATTCTATTTTGACATTATAGTTTTGAAACAACACTATCTTCAGATGTAAACAAGACCAATTTATTATGATTTACACATCCTGGTGTAATTATGAACTTGTAGAACTTTCTTTGTTATGCAGAACACAAAAAAATTATGTAATTAGACCAAAAAAATGCCAGTAGTACTTTATTACAGTAATATTTTCAAAACAATAAAGACTGAGTGTGTCTGGAAAGATACATGCAGTGTTGTAAAAAAGTATTTAATTACTATATACTAACGATGTCCTTAAAAATGTATTCAAATTACTAATTACTTTTTATGTAAGTGGTTTAATTACTCAATACATAATTTAATTAATATCCATACTATTTACTGCAACACAGTCTCATTGTGAAAACATACTTCCGTATACATTTCTGGAGAGCGCTAATTATGTAGCCAGAGCAAAATAAAAAAAAAAAAAAAGGCGTACACAGCGGCCTCTGGCGGATTCGCGAAAACAAAAACTGTAAAAAAAAAAAAAAACGTACCTCCTGGCATGTATTTCACTATGTATGGCTGCATTTTGTCTTTAAAACAAACAACAAGGGGTGACAGGACACCGCCATTGGCTTCTGTTTCTTATCGCGCTACCAGCTGATCACTTACCTCCATGTTAACGGCTTTTCCGCTGTTAACAGTTTGCTCAGTAGCTCACCATGTATGTCAGTGGACTCGAGATGCAGAGAGGAGTTGACCGCAATGACAGGGTTTGAGTCTGGCGAAGAACTCTTCCAGAAATTAGGTAAAACAAAAACAAAAGGCAAAAAATTAAATAAACAAGTAAATAACAGGGTGAGAACGTGGTAAGATCTGAAAATGTGGTAAAAATCAGGCAGATGCCAGGGCTTTTCTTTTTCTGGATTGCTTTCAAAAACACTGGGTTGGGATTAGGGATGGGAGTGATTGGGTTAGTCGGTGTCTTTGAAAACACTATTGGTAGAGTTTAGGGAGGATGGTGGGGTGGGACAGTCGGTCAGTTGGCCTCTGGTGGATTTATGCGAGAACAGCAGGCGTGAATGTCACTCTCGAGTGAAATTTGAGTTCTGAAAAAGCATATGGCGGCAATATAGGGGATTTGCGGAAACAAAAACTGCAAAATAAATATTTTTTTTTTTTTAAATCACCTCCTGGCACGTATTTAGCAATCCCCAGAAATGTATATGGGGTATGTATCAATACTGAGCCTGTGTTGATTTAATTCCTATAAATCTCGATGCATTGACAATAGAAATTAAGCTATTTATTCTTTAAATGTGAGTCAAATGTGGTCTTTAGCTTTAATTAAAAATAAGTACTTCATAAAATGCATACATTTATTGTATAAAACCCAAAATAGTTAAAAGTAATGATACCATAGCCCAATCTTGTCATTATCTTATCATTTTTTTTCTAAGTCTATTGTCCATTGTTTGCAATTGTCAGTCCAATGTATTCTTCTTTAAAAATTCAATTATTCTAATATATTATTATTATTATTATTATTATTATTATTATTATTATTATTATTATTATTATTATTATTTTGCAATTACACTTCACTGAATTGATTTATGTAGAAAGGTTGAATTTATTTACAGCATTTTAGGCAAGTATATTATAAGTAAGTGTAAATAACAAAAATCAAATAGTAAGCAATTACATTTCAATGAATAAGTAATTTAATTACAGTGACTAATTATTTTGTAAATAATTACACCCTACACTGGATATATATTGAGAGCAACATTCAGGTTCTTAAACACACTGTTAACAATTTCCTGTAGAATCTACAGCAGCAGTTTGAAATCAATTAAATCAATTACAGCAAAAAAAAACAACTATGCAACATTTAAAATACAGTAGCATACCATATAACTGTCCTACAGTAAAATACAGTTCAAATTACAGTTAAATAATGTGTGATTTACAAAAATTGTTAACAGTGCAGACAATTTATTTTGCTTCGCTTTGTTGTCTGTCATATTGATGGTTACCATTGACTTGCATTATGTCTGAATCTGGTCTTGGATCAGGACCACTAAAAGCTAAGAATCATCTTTAATGTTATACAAGATGAAAAATAGTGCATTTTTATGTAACAACATGAGTTCCTGTCAATCTGTCATTTACAGCACATAACAAGAATAAAAGGTTCCAGACATTTATTTAATTAATATTTAAAGGCAGCATTGAGACAGTATGTGATTTATTATGAAGCACTGGTCTCCTCTAGTCTGCTTATACATTCTGTAACACATTTAATTATTTAGCATATGATTTATCCAAAGCACCTAACAAATCAACAAGTGACTTAGACATCAAGTTCAATTAGCAAGGAGCAAAACATTAGCAACAAACACAAACTGTGTCTGACAGTTAAGATCCACAATACTGTTGATAGACTGCACTTTAAAATGTTTGTGGATGTGATTGGAGGGAATTGGAGTCAAATGAGTAAAGTAAACCCAAGAGTGGTTCTGGAGCACAAGAGGGTGTACAGAATGCATTTAGTGCCATTTGAAGTCTGCTTATATGTAATACTGAGCCAGTGCGTTGTCCATGTAAGCAAATGGACAACGCATTGGGCTCATAGAATTTTATTTTATTTTATTTGAATGTTTTTTTGTTGTTGTTGTTATTGTTGTTGAGAACAAGTATGTGAATAATTATGAAAAACTGGTCTCCTCTAGTCTGCTTATGCATTCTGTAACACATTTACATTTAATGATGTAGCATAAGTTGACACAGACATCAAGTTCGATTAACAAGGACTAAAACATTAGCAATAATTGTTAGTATGGTAATAATGGTTAGTCTAGGAACAGGTGACAGGCAGATCCATGTGCCAATAATAGCATTTATTAAACAAAGAACAGTAACAGAGAATAATACATTACAGTAGGTGAGTTTCTGTACTGGTTTACAATATAAGATTAATAATTTCATACTGCAGTTCAATAAATCTGGAACATACCATTTTATTGTATTTACATTTTTTAAACTCATTTTGATTTCAAAACAAGTCAGAACAATTTAAACAGTTGGTTTTAATTGTTCTCCATTTGAATCTTTTTTTGTAACTCAATATTACAGTTTTTCTCGATTGCTAAAACACAATATCTGAACCCTTGCTTCATTTTCTTACACCATTAAACACAAAACCTCATCTTCAAACACCATTAACTAGGGATGTCCAGATCAGATCACATGATCAGAAATCAGGCCTGATCCCGCAGTTTCGGATTCGATCAGAATTGAACGTTACCTCCTGATCAAGACTTGAATATATATGTATATATTGCTTGGATATTGTATTAATATGTCTGCAGTCTGGAGGTATTATAAAGTTGATGATGACAACATTGCCATAGCAAACTGTAAGATATGTAAACTTGGTATTGCCTGTCGGGTATTTTAAGTTGAGGTGCTAATTGTTTTTATATTCCTTTTTTTTTGTATATTTACTGCTGCTCTAAAGTCCAAAAGTGAAGAATTGATGTTATTTATTACTTGATTGTTCAAGCTACTTCACAGAAATTCTTTGTTTGTTAACAGAGTTGTTGAATGTTAAAATAAGGTGAATTAAATAAAAAAATAAGGAACATCCTGAATCTGGTTTTTCGCTATTCTTTATTCTTTTTTTTAATGTATTATAGATATATAGGATTGGGTTTTGGTATCGGTAGGTACTCAAAATCAAATGACTCTGACTCGGACTCGAGGGCAAAAAAATCTGATCGGGACATCCCTACTTTTAACAAAACCTCTGAATTCTCTTGCAAAATGACACTTTTGCCTCAAAACCAAGCACTGCTTTCAGTTAACAAACAACGTGATCAAAATGACATACACCATCAAACAGTCAGTTAACAAAACAACACAAAACAGAAAACACATGGTTCAAAACATATAGTTCTCTGGGAAAAGTACAATTTTAATCTCAGTGTTCAGGGCCATACAATTTCATTGTACAATAAACACCTACAATGCACTGTACTCGAGTATACAATACTAAAAGGGACATAAATCAAAGGTGGAAAAGTGATCAATTTGCTGCTTCTTGTCTTTGGGCTGTGTCAGGTCAGAACACTATTGACATCAAACGCAATATTGTCTCTCCTGAAGCAATGGAGGAAGAAGCCTCTAGTGTGCCATATCCAGCCCTGACATGATTCCTCACCTATCACCACATGCTAAATCCATGACTTGCTTAGACACTCTCCTTCCCATATTCAACAAACTGTTTGCTTAAATTGGTTGTGTCACATCATTTGAAAAACATGACGTCAAGTGGATGTGTTTAATCAATGGCATCTTTTTTTCTATTTGTATTTGAGTGTTGCTACTTGTGCATTAGTGTGCATTAGAGTGCAACGTGTTTTAAGAATGAGAATGTGTTTAAAATTCTGCTGAAAAGTCTAAGTAAGATATGAATATTGTGTTTTCTCATGTAAAATGGTTTAAGGTATTGACAACGGACTGCACAATTAGCTAAATGAGCAAGCAACTGAGAACTTAGTTCAGATAATGGGGTTTAGTGTTTTAGCAATTGAGAAAAACTGTAACTTCTTGTTTGTTCATGATATCACATTTGCATCTTTACAAGCTTATATTTGGGAAGGCAGCACTCTTAATTGTGTAATATTACTTTACTATAATACAATATTCATTAAATAAAAAAATAGCCTACTCTTTACAGGGATCATTTTGTTACAACAGTTATGCAGGCGTTATAATGGGATAGTTTTGGACCTTAATGTCTAATTTAGTTTTTTTTTTTTTTTTTTTTTTTTATTTGTAAAAAGTAATTGACATCTTCAATAATTAGGGGTGCACATAATTGGTCCAGAGGTGCACATGTGCGATTACAATCATAAATATGGGCCAGATTTACTGCTAAGCACTTTTGCGTATCAGCTCTGTTGACATTACGGAACCTTCTTACCCAAGTTATTTCAAAATCCGGAATTTCCCCTTGCATCATCATTGGTAAGATAATTATTGAGAAGTGCTGAAAGTGTGTGTTGCTATGAAAAAGTGTTGCATGCCAAACTGTGGCAAACAATTTATTTGTGTTGAATTTAAACAAACAAATTAAATTGAGCAATGTTCAACTTAATTTGTTTAAATTCAGCCCAAATAAATTGTTTACAACTACTTAACGTAAAAAATTGAGTAAATCCAAGGAATCTTCTTTGAATAATTTTTTTCAGTGTAGCTGTGTCAAATAATACACTTATTTTCATTCTAAATAGTAACTTTATTTATTTATTTATTTATTTATTTATTTATTATTTATTTATTTATTTATTTATGTGCAAGAATGCTTTAGATTGAATTAGTTGTACCTCAGATTTAATTAATTTCGATGTAATTTAAAGGATGCAAGTGTTCTGGATGAAGAATATAAAGTAAAGAGTGGTCTCTGTGTGAACAGACGGAGCTGCAGTCATACATTTGAACTATTTGAAGTCTCCCTGAAGTCTGCTGCACTATCTATGCAAACTGTAGTACAGTACATAATCACACCAAAGTGAGCCACTAATAATTATGTATGAATTGGTCAAACTGTCTATTTATGTGTTTAATCACTCGCTTTTGTTGACAAGCATATGTGATGCACTGCAAATGTTTATTTAACTTCAGCAGAAAATGACTTTCTTTTTATTCATTTGAACGTTTAGATTATATCCATGATAAATAGAAGCCTATGCCACTTAGAGTGAGCCTGCTGAAGAAGAAAAAAGAAGAAGAAAAAAAGTTCAAACTTAATCAAACTCTTGTGCCATGCAGGCAGTTAAACCAAATGTAAAAGCATCCGCTGATTCAGTCCTGCATTTAGAAATAAGAAATATGGCAATATATGCAAATAACATATTTAAAATACAAGTTCATGTTAAGATCTAAACATCTGATCCGAATGTTATTAATTGATTGAATGGGCGTTATTAGTGTTTATCAGCTGATAGATACTAGTAGGCTCAGAATGCTGTTATCATCCATCCACATGGTTAATCAGCTATAGATCACATACGGCTGCAGCCGGAAGTTAACAAGAATAATTTATATTATTTATAAAATTTTCCATTAATTGTATTTTATTAACATCTACCCCTGCCCTAACACTAAACCCAACCGTCACAGTAATGTAAAAAACAGATCTGGATCTGGAGTCTTCTTTATTAGTACAGCTGATTAACCATGAGAATTATTTATTTTATTAATTAAATTTCCCATTAATTGTAGTTTATCACATCTACCTCAACCATAAACCCAACCGTCACAGTAATGTAAAAACAGATCTGGATCTGAAGCCTTCTCTATTAGTATAGCTGACAAACCACGAGAATTATTTATATTATTTATTACATTTCACATTAATTGTAGTTTATTAACGTCTACCCCCACCCCAACCATCACAGTAATGTAAAAACAGATCTGGATCTGGAGTCTTCTCTATTAGTATAGCTAATTAACCACAATAATTATTTATATTATTTATTAAATTCCCCATTAATTGTATTTTATTAACATCTACCCCTACTCCAACCCTAAACCCAACCGTCACAGTAATGTAAAACAGATCTGGATCTGGAGTCTTCTCTATTAGTATAGCTAATTAACCACAATAATTATTTGTATTATTTATTAAATTCCCCATTAATTGTATTTTATTAACATCTACCCCTACTCCAACCCTAAACCCAACCGTCACAGTAATGTAAAAACAGATCTGGATCTGGAGTCTTCTCTATTAGTATAGCTAATTAACCACAATAATTATTTATATTATTTATTAAATTCCCCATTAATTGTATTTTATTAACATCTACCCCTACTCCAACCCTAAACCCAACCGTCACAGTAATGTAAAAACAGATCTGGATCTGCAGTCTTCTCTTTTAGTATAGCTGATTAACCACAATAATTATTTATATTGTTTATTAAATTTCCCATTTATGGTAGATTATTAACGTCTACCCCTACCCCATTTCTAAACCTAAGTCATCACTATTAGTATAGATGATTAACCATGTGGATGGATGATAACAGCCTTCTGAGCCTACCAGCAGGTGCAGAAGGCCCCTACTGGTCCATATCTATCAGCTGAAAACGGTCATTCAATGGAGTGATAACATTCGAAGCGAGTGGATCTAAAAATATGTGGCATAAATGCAATATATATTTGAAAATATTGTAAAAATGGGCGTTCATATATGAATTTGATAGGATGGCTGTGCAATGAACAGTGTGAGAACCATCTCCATGTGCTCCTTTGAAAACCGGACCAAAAGTTATATGCACCCCTGTCTGTGATGTCACTCTGCACATTGTTAAAACACCAATCACAATATTATCATATACAATTCCTATTACTTGATCATAAGCATTGTGCCATTGCACACCACACACTATAGGCTCAATCACAAAAGAATTGCAAAGCGATGCTGAAAACATCAGTTATGCATAACACTTCCTTTCATTCATTTCCTTGATGCTCCCTGCTGTCTGGATGTCTTGCACTTCCACATGCTCCATTTCCCAGTATTAAAGAGGGCCCGGCTTATCACAGTGTCTGCGAGTCTGTTAGCATTGCATATCTTACATGCAAAGTGATTACAGCAGTGGCAGCACCCAGTCATCCATGAAGACAGCAGCGGTTCACAGATTTGGCTCCACAGCTCTGGGGCAATGGCATTACATGACATGTTGGCAGGGAAAGCTTTATACACATGAGAGACAGAAGCCATAAGAGCTGAGAAGAAGATGCTACACAAACCCTCAGGGCCACGTCAGATAACCTTCTGACTTCTCGCTGTTATATATGTAGTGTATAGGTTAGCATTCTGAGGAATCATTTTCATACTGAATTTCTGGAGCTTACATCATCGGGATTGAAGGATCGATATCGTAACATATCGTGACTTGTACAACTGACAAAGTTGCAATTCTATTATATATCTGACAGGGTTTCTACTGCTAATATCTTTCCAGAAGAGCCCTGCTGAGTGCAGTTCTCCTGTTGTTTTTGTGTTTTTTTTTTTTTTTTTTTCCTAGCGCCCTTCACATGCTCCTTCATTACAGGAAGGCTGCTGTCCTGCAGTTTCACAGGTTTGATTGGACCATGGCTGGACAAATGGGCACTGATCTGCAGCCCCGTCCATCCACTTCCTCTTGAACATGTCTTGTTCTGTGAATTGGGCTTATTTCTCTTCATGCTCTGTGGACTTGGAGGTCCAGCACTTTGCTGTGTCTGATGATGTACCACATTGGAAATGTGACAGGTCGAGTGAGTGAATAAAATCTTTCTTTCACATTCATTCATTTTAAAAATTAAAATCAAAAAATCACCTCCTGACTTCACAGAGTTCTGATGAGATAATTGACCTCCATTATGACCAAGATATTGCGGCGCTTAAAGTGGTTTAAAGTGTGTAATTGCACCTTTTGCCTAGACCTGGTCTATCATTATTCAACCTAACAGGAAGTCCTGCCTGGAACGTGAACGGTAATTGGGATAGTTAGTTTTGGTTCTCAAATCTGATTGGCTGAGAGGTCTTTCTAGCCATTAAATGTTCTACCTGTATCACTTCTGCTTAAAGCTTTTCAAACATGAAGATGAACACTATTACAAATTACGTCACAGAATGTAGTTTATTAAGTAGAGTGCCATATTCAGAGGAAAATAAAGAAAGTAACAGCATAAAACAATAACAAATAAAAAATAAAAATAATAAATTAACAGAACATCAATTTCTTCAGCTGTTTCATACTGTAGATGTAAGATCCAGGACGTCAGTGATGCTCATGAACTTTCTGGAAGCAACTCAGAGATTTCTTGTTTGTGTGGTTTCTGCTGTTGTGCTGCATGTATATATCTATAATGCTTAAATATGAGACGTAATTTGCTTAGGGTGTATCTAATGAGCAATCTTTGATCGCATCAATCTGTTGATGTTTTATTTTATCCATTTTTTCTCAATTTGTTTCAGAGCAAATAGATTTGACTGAGAAAAAAGCATTCATAAAGCATGCATAACACTTTCAGTGTCCACTATGATAGAATAAACCATCTAAAATGCTTGAGATATTCATACTTAAAAAATGCGCGCATATGCATTTTAGATTATTGAATGCATCACATTCCTTATAGCAAAGTGGATTAAGATAACTGTTCCCAAATGGCTACTTCATCTATTATTTACTAAATAAACTCAAATCAGAATGTACTTGTTTGTGCATGTTCATGTTTTTCCAGATCTAGCACTTCATATTTAGTGATGTACCATGGAATTTCATTTTCAAAAACCCATAATAGGGGCCCTTTCAAAAAAGATAAACCCTGTACTTTTTTATATTTATAAGATATTGTGATGTATTATCTTTAGGATAGCCTAACAACACATTTCTTATATGTAATTGCTATTCAGTGATATTTTGTTATCATGGTCCCATGTATTATTTTCATGTTATACATATATAAAGTCCCACCTCTGGTTTACAGTATGACACCCCCCTGCCCCCCTTGATAGTGTGTGTTGATTCACACATTGCCTTTGACATCATCTGACAGCAGAGCATGTTCATGCACAACTGGGTGTGCTGAAATAGCCCTTGTTATTTCCAGAAATGCTTTAGGTTGAGAGATCTTTCTAGTTGTAAAACTCATTTTTCACTGAAAGAAAACTACTGGCAGTGCTATTTACTTTTGTGCTAAACCTTGTTTAGAATATTCAGCATGTTAACAGCATTTACATTGTAGATTTGTTATTGTGTTGCATTCGTGTTTCAGCTGTTTAATGTAAATCTACCAAATGTCAGAGCATTTGTACTACAGTTCAAATCTTCCTAACCTATGATTAAGATATGTTTGAATGCCTCAAATGGCAACTCTATTAAGTGTATATTCAAGCTCAGCGAAGGGCTGCTCTCATGGTGGCCGGGTCCCATGCAAAGGTTAAGCCTTAATGGGTTTGATTTACTCCATTAAAATCCTTAAGGATGACAAATAGGGTCGTATAGCACTTCAATGTCATTGTTATCAAGGAAACGTCTGATTTATGCCAGCTCCGTGATGGCTGCCCTAACCCTGACATGTTCCGGAGGACCAAGAAAATAAATGGCTAAGCTAAGAAACCGGAGGCAAATGACCGCAATAAACGCCTCTCCCAAGTCCCAGCCGCCCGCTGGGGCGATCCATTTGTTAAAGTGGGAAGTGAGGTCAGGTCCGGACGGTCCCAGAGTGCCTGTTGAGGCTCGGCAGATGGCGGCCCAAGTGCAGACCAATTAAAAAAAGACCTGTATGTGCGCTGGGAGCAAAAGCAGCAAAGTTCTGTGTGCGGATATATAAGCTCTGGAGGAGGGAGCAACCCTGGAGTGTGGCATTGGAGCCAGATGAGGCCCACCTGAGAGAAAATCTCCCACCTCAGTCCAGTGCGTTCGCACTGATGTGTTTTCAGTCAGCCAATTTCCTCTGAAAAGTAGTATTTCGGCTCCCTGAAGTACACAGAGAGCTGCGTAATTCATTTTGGATTTCATCTCGTTTCCAATGAGGGTGAATGGATGAGTCTGTAATGTGGGACTCGAGATGGTACCTTTAGGTCTTCATTAGCCAGAACAGAATAAGATTGACTGCAGAATGGGGTGATTTTCTAGCTGAAGGTCTTGTGCTCATAGATATTCACTCCTAAGGGTCTGAACTAAACCATGTTCTATCATGAAAGCCTTGAGGGGAATGGCTGATGCTCCACAGTGTAAGGAGCAGTAAAATGCAAAGCATTGTCCCCATGGGAAAGCTGCTGCTGCCGAACAACAAGGCACTAACTAGATTTACTCGCGTAATTAAATGAAAAAATAGGAGCTAAATGCATGTGTCTCATATAGATCTCGCAAACTGCTTTGGCCTAAAAACTATTTCTGGCTTTTTCAGGGAGGTGGAGGCTGTAACTGTGATAATTTGCTTTAACAAATGCATTTTTTGAAGGGCATTGAAAGAATTAAACCCTATTCTAGTTCCTTCCATCGCTGTTCTACTTAGACCCAGTGGGAAATTCTCCTCCCATCTTAAGTAGACAGTAGAGCCAGCAGTTATTATATTACCCAGTTTCTGCTCTGATAGTGATATTAACAGTCTTTCAGCCATAGGTTCTTTTTTCACTACTTCCATTTGGCCTGCCAAAGATTTGCATTCGGAGCTCAGTGAAATTGGGGATTTTATTTCCCCTTTTTTTGTGTGAAAGCTTGGACACAATTGAAAGTAAGTGCAGAAAAGAAGCAAAAGACTAGAAGCATTAATCTCTCTAGTAGTGATCATATTGAAAAATTTCAGTGCTCAATGCCGTGTCCGTGGATAAAAGTTATAATAATGCCTCCCTCTTCCCAAACACACACACACACACAATAAGTGTAAAGCCATATATCATCATTTCTAAGCACTTTGCTGCTTGTTGGTGATGGTGTTTTCGCTCATCCTCTCTCGTTCTTTCTTTAAACGCATTAGGTCCTATATAAAGGGGAACAATCCCTCTGCTTGGTTGATGGTACATGCTTTTTCTTAAACAACAGTCTTAGTCTTATATCAGGACGTAGTGCAGCCGATTTTAAATCCATTTCACACTCCATGCAAGGCAGTTGCTGGGGTAAATACTCTGATTTGATAGATGGCGCTCATTAATAGAAGATGCCTGCAGCCGTTGAGTAATAGCCCTTTGGTTTCTTTTCCCCATGTTGTTTAATCTGCAGAAACAAAGAGGTATTTGTGTCCCATGCTAGTAGAAAGCCAAATTGATATTTTAACACGGTGTTCAAACATCTGGGACATTGCTCGTGAGTTTTGCCCCTCCGGCTTTATTGGAGGAGGAAAGATCAAAGCAGGAGCGGGTGCGTTATTTAATTCATTGACTCAGATGACACCGGTCCAGGTCATGTAGTTTCCTCTTCGGCTGTTTCTGCTTTGCAGCGTTTCCGTCGAGGGACATAGGAATTGAGCTGTTGTTAAAGCATGGCTCTCCTGTTCATGTCCCATTCAGTCCTGTATCTCAGGAGATGTTTGCTTTAATTAAGCTGTGTTCCCTTTATCGCTCGAGACGACTGCGCTATACAACTCCACTTAGAGCCAGGGAAGTTCATAATGCCTTAAGGGAAAATCTGCATCTATTTTATACAATGACTAAACTCGTTTTATTACTCCCAGAGCAGCTCCGAGTGATCACAGTCTTGGTTGCTACATTATTGGAATATTCACATTTGGTTGATGGAGTTTGTGGAATCAAAATCGACTTGCTGTATACATTTTCTTAGTCTTACTGGTTCAATGGTGCATGTTATACACAGGGAAATAGTGTTTGTATTTGCAATTTTAAACTAAACGTAATGCTAGCCAGTAGCCAAATGGCTTTTTAGATATTGTTTGTCACATTTATCTTTAGTTTTAAGTGTTTCCTGTTCCTGTGTTTACAGTACTTTATGCTAGGTTGTCATATATATGATATTAGCCCAATTTTTTTTCTCTGATCTGCTTGATTTTATTATAGCAGTACGAAATGATCTGGTAGCCATAAGCCCCTTTCACTGGCAATTTACCGGCAATTTTCCGGAAAGGGATCATGTGTGAACAGGCCTTTTTTAAAAAAACGGTAAATTCGTTCTGGCAATTTTCCAGACAGAGAGGTTGTAACATTACCAGTAATTTGCTGAAATGCTTCTCTGTGTGAACGCAGAAGGAAAATTGCCGAAAAGAGCGCGTCCACGATTAGAATGTGCTGACTTAAGACGTCTACTCAAGCCAATCAGAAAATTCAGACGCATTCACATCTGCGCTGTTTATGAAAATAAAAGCCTTCAAATATTTTTACAGACACATTTAGCTGCTAGATGTTAGAAAAATAACGTTTCTATATTTATTATTAAGGCCAATTGTGTATAAGATTATCGATAAAATGCTTATGATAAACCGCTGTTTGATAACCTTCAAGCTCTGGATAAGTGCCAGCACACGTACATATTTTGTACATCTCAACATGCGAATGTGTTCCTTCATATAGTTTCATCGAAGTTGTTCACAATACTGTTCAGTTTAAAGTCAGATATGGTCATCATTAAGTGTAATGTGGATGCATGTTCTTTTTGTGGATAAGAAACGATTTAGAGTTCCTGAGTCAGTGGGGTTGGATTGAAATGGTGAGTGTGATACTATTTTATCAGATTTGAAATGGTTCTGGTTTTACTCTGATATGAAATGGCAACTTTAGCCCATCCAGTCAATTATCACTTTTATAAGTGTTTTAAACATGTTTTGACCAGTCCTACTCCAGATAAATGTTGCCGTTGGCAATTTTTGGTCAGACAGATTTTTCTTAAGCATATAACGAATTTTATGTTTGGATAGTTTTAACTGTAGATTTCAAAATATTTGTAACCAATTAAATTATACAACCTATGTTCATATCTGTCATGTTCATACCATACATTGGGATGTGCAAATAAGGGATAACCTTAATGCCACAACAAAAGAAATTCCTTAAATTACTATACATGTTCATCTAGAGCTGTTTCACTGTCAATAAACAGTTGAAACAGTCAGTAATATGTTTTATTATTATTATTATTATTATTATTATTTACAAATCCACATTTAGCCTATTAAAGAGCTGATTAAATGAATCTATCATTTAGATTTTTCGTTTGATTACATTAAATAACAGAGGTGTCATTTTAAAAATGTACAGATCTATAATGAAAGCATTCGATTGCTTCCCTAACTTTTTATGCTTATTTAAGACAAAATTTGTTGTGTTTAAAAGAAAACCCACCAAGATCGACATGTTTAGATATTATTATTATTATTATTATTATTATTATTATTATTATTATTATTATTATTATTATTATTATGTGTATATATGTCTGTTTAAACACACCTAAAACCCAGAGTGTCTACTTTCACTCCGCTTCTATTCCAGGGGGGTGATGGGAGGGTTTAATTACGGGAGTTTCTGGGGAAACAAAAACAAAATGGGAGGGTGGTGGGAGATGGGTCTGAAATGCGGGAGACTCCCGGTTAAAATAGGAGTGTTGGTTGACTGTTTTGAGGATTGCATAGGAGAAGCAACAGTGTCTGTAATGGAAAGGAAGGGAATCCTGCTGTTTTATATTTATTTCAAAGTGTTTTCATGCCTAAATAAAATGAAAGCACAGAACAGATTCACATTTAAGAGCAAGAGGCGTTCCCTAGTGCTTCGTAGGTATGGGTTGCGTATAGACAGAATGGGCTCTTTGATGTTTATTGCCACCCTTCATCCCTTAAAGATTTAAAATATGGCATAAATATGGAAAAATATGTTTACAAGTGATAGCGGGATAGAATTGAAAAATACGCGAGAATCTCAGGAAGAATGGAAGGGATAACAGGTATGCCTATGATTGTTCTGAAGTTAAATTAATGTATATGTGAAGTATAAAATATAAAAAATATTCACAGAATAATTTATTTTGTAGAAACATTAGGAATAGCTGCATTCCTTTACTTAAGTGCTATAATTTATTATTGTTTCCAATTTGTTTGCCTAAAAGTTCTGCATAGTTTTTTATACATGGTTTGAAATGTCACGAGTCCATAAAAAAGCAAGAAGTTTTATAAGTAACAAGCATTTTACTGAAAACGACACTGTTCACAAAAATCACCAGCTAATATTAGCAACAGTTATCAGGAGGGTGGGTATTTTGCATGAACAAATAAAGCCATAATATTGTTCGTAAATGATGGATGGAGTGTATTGATATGAAAAGCTTTAATTCCACATAAAGGATGTTGCTCCTTTGACTCTTAGGTCAGATTTGGCTTTTTGAGTTCAGTAACGCGCATTCAGGTTCAACAAAGTCCTCATCTTCACTTCTGCCCTCCCGCAGTGGAGAGTCTGCATTGCTCATCTTTTCCGTTCCCTTAAGCAGCAGAATTAAATGTCGGCTGTGCCAGGGTGCAGCAGAAAGGCTCTGACCTCTGCTTTGTTTGCGAATCACGGCTGGAAATAATTACACGTCTCATCTGATAATTGTTCACACTCATCCCGCCAGAGACATCAAAGACCTGAAGGAATATGTTTCGTCCGCAATTACCGGACATAAGAATGGGCACTTTTCAAAGGGCAGGTTAATAGCGGGGACAGCATTCTTGCAGGCGAGCGTTCAATATTTCACTCAGCTCCAGCTCTAATTCACCTTATTTCCCAATGTGAATAACTCCCACTCGAAAAATTTAATCCTACACATGCTGTTTCTGCATCCTTGTCTAATCAGATTAATCCAGTCCGGTCCAGCATTGGGTGTTTTTAAATGTAATTTTTGAAGCGTGGCGTCTCATAATCAGATTTGAATGGAGGACAAGTGTCATCGCAGGATATAAGGTCAAAAGTCATGTTCCTGGAACTTTTCAGCATGCGTGATTAAAGCAATTTTTTTTGTTAAATGAAAGTCAATTGGGATAAGCTTCTTTTGCAGGATGCGCTACTCCTGTAAACAGCTGGGGCGTTCGGTCTGTTCATTTCACGTACAAGTGAGCATTTTTCATTTTTGACATTTTAGCATCTTTTAGAGGAAGCGCAAATGGTGCATATTAATCTTTCTTAAAAACACAGATGCTTTCTTAAAACCCTTACTCATGCAAAGCAACTCCTTCTTTAAATGTGTGAGTGTGAATCTAGTCTTGTTGATAATCAGAGCATCAACTGTAGGACACATTTGCATTCTTAACCAATTCTTCCTAATCTTATAAGAGGTGTGTACAACAGCAAAAACACATTTTTGACTATATTAACATACCTTCACCTTGTAATTTGGAAACTTTCGCTCAAAGATGTTCAATACATGGGCATGGCAACCATGCAAAAGCTTGTTTGACAAGGTAGGCGTTTCAGCCCACATACAAGCGGTATCTATACTAGCGACTCCAGGATGTCACTAGTGTGCTTCTTTGACTACAGTACATTCAGACCTCAGGTAAATATGCCCCAAATCCAATATTTTTTTGCTCACATGCATTATATTTGTTTTTCTCAAGACCTTAACCCACATAAAAATCTTAAATATGGCCATATTTGCAACGTACATACATTAGTATTATACATATAAGTTCATATTTGGATTTCACATATATAAAATGTATGTCATATATGAAACATTTTGGAAAATATTGCAAAAAATTTTTCCTTTCTTTTTTTATATGTTTATTTATACAATTATAAATTATTTATAGTTATAAATAATATATAACTATATATAACTATATATATATATATATATATATATATATATATATATATATATATATATATATATATATATATATTTCCAAAATATACATTGCATATGTGTTTATATATATGAAATCCAAATATAAAATTTGCGTTATGTTACAATCAGTGTCGCATCATAGATGATTAGAGACTTAAAGATTATAAAAAATACACTTATTTTATTTACAAAAATGCACTTACTACAGTAATATGAAACTCAGGTAGAACATGTTAGAGTAGTAGAGTGTTTACAATACAATATCGGACAATAAACTAAACTAAAGCAGAGGTTTAAACACACAGGACACGATTACACAGATTACAAACAAGATTACAAACTGTTTCCCACTGAAAAAAAGCAGCGATCCTCAGATCAGAGAACAAAGAGGTCATATGACAAACATAAGCACATACTGTAAATCACGACACAACATAACATCACATGATACAACACAATACAGACACAACAGCCATGTGACATGTATATTTTCATATATCAGTTATCAGATTTCTATATGGATAACATATTTATAATGGGTGAACAATTATATATGTAAGCAGCCATTTTGCTAAATAAAAAGTCGTAATTTTAATCTGGTGGGAGTCACTTTAAAATTCATAAAGGTAACAGCTTTGAGTTGTAGTCAATGAATGGACAGTTATGTGTCAGAACTCACAGGTTTTAAAGTGAAATCTCTGAATACACGCAAACTTGACAAATTCATGCCAAAGATGCTAAGTTGATTCTACCAAAGGGCACAGAGCATCTTATGTTTTCAAGAGAAGAGACTACAGAAACTGGTGACTATCGAGTTCATGACACTGTCAAGACCAGAAGTTATCAAGACCAAGAAACACTAAGGCAACCACAATAAAAAATAATGATAATAAATAATGATATGATATTCTGTTATTATGCGAATGAGTGGCTTGCTCAGTTTTTGAGACTGCAATAGTACATCCAAGACAAAGACAAGAAGGAGACCAAATTGAGTTGAGTTCAGGAAAAATAAACCATGGTCTTCTATAGGACTTTTAGTTTTTTTTCTTGGTTTCCAAAATTCTTCAAAATATCTTATTTTGTGTTCAAAAGAAAATGAAATTTTAAAAGTTTAGAACTATGTGGATGAGTTTATTGTGAGTATATTTATTTATTGAGTTAACTATCCCTTTACACTTTGCATGGACTTGAAACAAGAAGTGTTGACAGCCATAGTGAGTTTAGGCCATTAATTGTTCCAGCACAGCTGGTTGTGACTGTGCACAGATGGGACAAAAAAAAAAACATGTCAAAAGATCATAACTGTCCATTCTGCCAGTGTTGTAAAAGCAGCCAAAATGTCCACATACTCCCCTAACATCGTCTTAGAATCCAATGAAGAGCGTTTAGCTTTATTCCCTCCATTCAAATGCAGATTGCAAACTCTGGTAGTCTGCCAGTTTTACCAGATGAACACTGAATACATGAGAATGGAGCTCCTCTGTCAGAAGTGATGGACCCAGGAAAACGGCTGCATGGTGAAGACTGTTGCTGCAGGCCTGAATAATGGATAGGGTTCAGAAGGTCTTGCTGACGGGGACAGGAGAGCCATAGCATAGGAAACCTACGTAAAGACTTCCTCCGCCAGACGCTAATCCCAGACTGACGGCAGGTTTTATACCCTTCATGGTTTATTCAGAAAGCTGAGATAGGTTAATTTCAGTTCGGCACGAGCTCTGCTCTAGAGTAAAGGCTAGTGTAAATATGCAATAGTCACTGGCCTTAAAATATAAATGTGCTTTTGCTCGCAGAGCTGAAAGAAGGGAAATGATGTTTTTGACATTTAGTTTATTAACATTAACACAAAAAAAATATATTATGCATCTACACACATACACTGTATGTATGTGTGTTTTTTTAAATCTGATTGGCTGCGAGCCATGCAATATTCTAGTGATTGCAGCCTCTTCACCCATGTATACTCCACTGGAAGCCTTCCACACGGATGACTAAACTTGTTATAGTTTGCCAAATACTGCCACATAATGTATTTTTGAGACATTGTAGTTCAGAATAGTTGTTAGGTTTCAGATGTTTGGTTTATTTATAAGGCTAGTACCTTTTTAAAAGCTATGTTCAACAATTTTGAAGATGGGACTTCTAGTGCCTCAGCAGTCATTCATTCACTAAGAGCACCCTTCTGATTTGTTCTAGTATCTAATGTATACGCTTATTTCACGTGGCCACTATTTTAAAAACGAAAGTGAAGCTATGGTGGGAAGAAATCCAAAAGTATAGGATCAGCACTGCAAACATTGCATCAACATGCTGTGGACTACAAACCTCCAGCTGCTGCAGCAATTTCAGTGCAGATATGACAAAAACATCACTTTAAAATCATTCAGTTAGGTCTTCCTAGGCTTCAGTTCATGGCGCCAGGTAAACACTGTGGGAACGCTTCCCTGCTTCAGCCTATGTAACCCGGTGAGCATTAAAACAATGCAGTCCTCTGTAGCACACCCTCGTTTGGTCTGTAATTTGTAATTGTCCCGGTACTGAATTTTAAAAACATCCATTTCCAGCTAACATTTAAGTGCTGTTGAGCGCATTCTTAAACATCGCTGATTTGCCATAGTTTTCACGAGTGCTCAACAGAAATGACTGTGATTGGCCATGAAGGTCATCAGTTCTCCGCTCTTCACTGAGTGTAAACAAAGATAAATGGACCCTAGAGCGATTTAAAGCGGTGAAGAATGCTTGTCTGTGTTTGCACTCAGGTTAACATCGGTGAAGTGCAGTGAACTGATGACCTTCACAGCCAATCACAGTCATTTCTGTTAAGCACTGATGAATACTATGGAAAATCAGAGGTGTTTAAGAACGCACTCAATAGCACCTAAATGTTAGCTGGAAATGGATGTTTTTAAAATTTCAGTACACAAGAGTGTGCTAGCGGGAAATATATATTTTTTTATTTCAGTAAAAAAAATTCATTATTGTGACAAGTCTAATATAGTGAAAAATTAAATTCATTTACTCAAGCTTGATAAATGACATCTAATACGTGTGTTTGGGAAAGAAAACGTTAGCTACTACTAACTAGTGCCATTTCCTTTAACTTAGCTGAAAATGAGGTCCGATATCCCTTTTTATTTTCACTATGCATTCAGAACGGACCTTCGGATCACTTGGAAGATGGTGAAATTTTTAATTTGTGTCACTTTCACTTTACTAATAAGATATACAGCCAGGCACACAACAATACACCATGCCGTTCCTGCGTGACTTCAGGCGATACTTTCAGGTTTCTTCCTACTGCAGCCTCACTTTCGCTTTTAAAATGGTGGCCGTGTGAAAAGCAATTTAAAGCTGCAAAGATCAGTCGAGTCATCAGCGGATCACTCGTCTGTGTTTGCACTCAGGTAAACATTGTTGAAGTGCAGTGAACTGATGACCTTCATGCCCAATCACAATCATTTCTGTTAAGCACTGATGAATACTATGGCAAATCAGTGGTGTTTAAGGGCCTACTCACACTATGCGATCCGAACCATGCCCAGGCCCATTTCCCGGATCGTTTGAGAAGTGTGAGTGCGCTGAATCGGGCTCAGGCATGGTTTACTTGGCCAGCCCTGGCCCAGTTGGAAGACCGCGGTTCACTTGGGCTTTGGCGCGGTACGCTTGTGTGTGAGTGCAAAAACGACTAAGCCCGAAACTGAAAGCGAGACGTGACTTTTAAAGGGACTGTTTCACATGGATTTATTAATCATTTTTACCGTTCAATGAATGCAAACTGTCGTAGTTTATTAAAGACGCAAACTCCTCACTGCACCACAGCTGCGCCTTCAACAAACCTCCTAATTCCTGCAGCATGAGGACTTTATGACTGTTTATGAACGTCAAAAGTGGCGGATCTGTTCGGCGAAATATTTGACTGTGTGTCACCGCATCCCAAACAACTAAAACAATATAACTGAAGAAATCTCCACTGTGCTGAGCGAGAGCGCTTCTCTACTGAACAGTGCATCATCGATGACGTTAGCATGTCCAGGCCCGAATGTAATGTGAGTGCGGGCCGTCGGGGGACACGGGAGGGGGGACAAGCGTGCTTTGGCCCGGTTCAAGTGAAATGTACATAGTGTGAGTACACCCTAAGGATGCGCTCTACAGTGCTTCAATGGCAGCGGGGAAATTGACTTTTTTTTATTTCAGTACTGAAATTGAATATGGTGATAAGTCTAATAGTGAAAGAATCAGTTCATTATCTTGAGTTTGATAAATGTCATCTAAAATGTGTGTTTGGGAAAGAAAACCATTACCAACTGCTAACTAACTGACTAAACGGCTAAATGGCTAACTAGTGCTATTTCCTTTAACTTAGCTGAAAATGAGGTCCGATATCCTTTTTTATTTTCACTATTCATTCAGAACGGACCTTCGGGTCACTTGGAAGGCAGTGAAGTTATAAATTTGTGTCACTTTCTCTTAGCTGATAAAATATACAGCCAGGTAGACAACAATACGCCATCGCAAATACTGTTCCTTCTCACCGCAGCCTCGCTTTCACTTTTAAAATGGCAACTGCGTGATATCAGTCTATAGTGCTTAATTGTGTAATATTATTAATTTTTGGGATATCAAATGACAATATTTGGTCAGAATCATCTGCTACATTTTCCATATCAAATATCCAATGTAATAATTTAATGATTTAAATCTGTATATATACAATTTTGAAAGCTCGGCCGTTATTCATTTCACTGATTGTATTGCAAGTGATATATTAGTAGTTATATAGATAGTATATAGATAGTAACCATTACTAATGGTGTACATATATATTGCAGCCAGTTTAGACCAGTCATTTCGTCCTCTCTGAGTATATAGTAAAGTTTTTCTGAGTCGTTTAGATTCAAGAATGAATTATTAAATGTTTATCTCACTCTCGCGAAAGAACGAATGACAGCTTTAGAAAGCTTTAGAAAGCCAAATACTGGACGTTATTCATTTCACTGATTGTATAAGTGATATATTAGTAGTTATATAGATAGTATTTAGATAGTAACCATTACTAATGGTGTACATATATATTGCAGCCAGTTTAGACCAGTCATTTCGTCCTCTCTGAGTATATAGTAAAGTTTTTCTGAGTCGTTAAGATTCAAAAATTAATTATTAAATGTTTATCTCACTCTCGCGAAAGAACGAATGACAGCTTTAGAAAATTTTAGAAAGCCAAATACTGGACGTTATTCATTTCACTGATTGTATAAGTGATATATTAGTAGTTATATAGATAGTATTTAGATAGTAACCATTACTAATGGTGTACATATATATTGCAGCCAGTTTAGACCAGTCATTTCGTCCTCTCTGAGTATATAGTAAAGTTTTTCTGAGTCGTTAAGATTCAAGAATTAATTATTAAATGTTTATCTCACTCTCGCGAAAGAACGAATGACAGCTTTAGAAAGCTTTAGAAAGCCAAATACTGGACGTTATTCATTTCACTGATTGTATAAGTGATATATTAGTAGTTATATAGATAGTAACTTCAGCTATGCGTAATCATATTTTCTTTAATATATTAGTATATATTTTACATAACGTATTACATAATAATTCAAGATATTTAAATGGCTTCATGGGTTGCTATGAGGGAGACAACTTGTTACAGTATATTTCTCAGCTTTTGTCCACAAATGTGAGTTCACATTAGCTTTGGATCTCATGCACATGACGATTTCCCCATCAGGGGAGAAGGGGGTGCAGATGGATTGGGCTCGCACAGTCTCATAAAGATTCAGTCAAGCTCTAGGGGGGTTAGATGAATAAAAAGTTCACTCTCTGCTTACTAAGTCAGTGTTTTTTTTTTGGACATTATTAGCAATGAGGCTAAGGAAGCATAATTAAATACAGCTGCACAATACAGCCTCAAACTGCTTCAAAGACAATCCACTCCAGTCCCCGGTGCCTAAATTTAAAAGTAAATATGGAGAAATCTCAGCCTCCCTCCAGTCTTTCTACACACAGATAAAGTTTTATGAGGAGTTAGATGCCTCTTCATCGATTGAGGCACAAAGAGTTACAGTTCAGTCAGCTAACTTTCTTTTATCTTGTGGCCTGTCAGCTGTTATCTTCAGAATGCTTTGTACTGGATGTTTGAAAAATATATTCTGTTTGCATTCAGCACACACAATCTTTTTGTTTTATTACTTGTTACTGTGATGCACTTGTAAGTGGACAGGGATGGACACTCTTATTCCTTGTGCATCATGGATTCACTGAAACCACAGGCCAAGAACATACTGCATAGATAACTCTTTACTGTAATTCACAATCCATTCATTATGCTTTCCATCCTGGCTTGCTTATGCTCCAGGCGACCTTCAGCAGGCTTCGCTGTGTTTACTTGTTTTCTTCCTTTTCCAACATAAACATCCTAGGGGAAGCATCCGCCAAGCCATGTCCTGAAAAAAAACATAGATTAGATGATGACAGCATGGTTTGGTAGTATTTCACAAGCCTTCATTTTAATCCGCATTGCTTCCAAATCAAATATGCACATAGTGATGGCGCTCAGAGAAGAATGAATAATGTGGAGTCTTTTGCTTTCTGCCTGGATGAGTCAGAAATAAATAATTGATGGGTCTTTTAACTGACCCTCTGTACCTTTGACATCACACTTCCTTCTCCATCGTAAAAGAGAGTCTGCTCCAATAGGCCACTAAACACTATTAGTTTGGACTTTTTCAGTGCGATGCTCTGTGTTTTGTGTTTGCTTTTCCAAGGTCAAGTTGGAAGTGTATACACACTGCCATACTGCCTGTATACATACTGCTGTTGAACTCTTTGCTGTTGAACAGACAGTTACATTTAATTCAATTTAGTTGTATGAACTATTTACAATACAGATATTTGAAAAGAAGGTTTATAGAATGCCCTTTATATATGGATGGACGGATGGATGGATGGGTTGGTAAGTAGGTAGGTAAAGTAAGTAGGTAGGTAGGTAGGTAGGTAGGTAGGTAGGTAGGTAGATAGATAGATAGATAGATAGATAGATAGATAGATAGATAGATAGATAGATAGATAGATAGATAGATAGATAGATAGATAGATAGATAGATAGATAGATAGATAGATAGATAGATAGATAGATAGATAGATAGATAGATAGATAGATAGATAGATAGAGAGATAGATAGATAGATAGATAGATAGATAGATAGATAGATAGATAGAAAATAGCCTATGTAATATAGCCAAATGACATCATCAAATTAATAAAATATACAGCAAATGAGAAATAAATAACAGAAAAATGAATAACAGACAATATCTCTAGAAATTATAAGTTGCAAAATTAAAACGTGTAGATTTTTAAAATAAGACAAATGTATTGATCAACCATTACTAATGGTGTACATATATTTTGCAGCCAGTTCAGACCAGTCATTTCGTTCTCTCCGAGTATATAGTGAAGTTTTTTCTGAGTCGTTTAGATTCAAGATTGAATTATTAAATGTTTATCTCACTCTCGCGAAAGAACGAACGACAGCTTTAGAAAGCTTTAGAAAGCCGAATACTAGACATTTTAGAAAATTTTGAAACCCGGCCAGGTTTATTTTTTAAGTGCCAAAAAGGCACGTCTCTGTGGGTTTGCAGAGCATGTGGGACTGTCTGTGTGAGGGTTCACAGGTCTCGTGCACACAGAACAAAATGTGGAAATGAGAGAGGATTTTCCACTACTTAATCGATCACGGCTGTTTGGTTATGTTAGGTAGATACATATAAGGTAAAAGGATGATAATAATAGTAAAATATATATATAAAAATGTGTCACGAAATATACTGGGCAGCTGTTAATATACCCGCACATCATGCCCAAGTAAAGTCTATGTGGGAGAAGCACTGGATGGTAGGTTTAGAAAAAGTGGGAAGTTCGGTACAAACATTTTTAAAAACGGCCATTTCCTGCTAACATTTGAGCACTGTTGAGCACGTTCGTAAACACAGCTGATTGCCCATTGAGTTCACATGCACATGGAAGCCATGAAGGTCATTGGTTCACCATCTCTGTCCGCCGAGTGCAAACTCAGAGACATGGATACTGAAGCAGTTCAGATCAGTTGACCATGAGAGGATCACTCTAATGTCAGCTCACAACATAACTCATAACTCATAACTAACTGATCTACATGACTTTGAAACCTGTGAAATCAGTGTATGTGTGTTTGCTCTTGGTGCACTGTGCACCTTCATGGCCAATCACAGTGTGGAAATGTTAAATGGACGTTTTAAAAATTAGAGTACCAATTGGTACCAAACTCGATAGTTTTGACAACCGTAAAGCACAGGTAGCATAGTTTGAGATGTGTTTATGACAACTTGCCTGTTGTAAAGTTTGTTTGTAAGATGGGAAGAAGACACTGTCTGCGATATCAGGTAAGCAGTAAACTATATTTTAAATTCTTGCCACCACGTGTGAAGCTGTGTGTGTGTGTGTGTGCATGCGTGCGTGCGTGCGTGCGTGCGTGAGCTCCCTCTTCTCCCGACTGCTCCTTCTCTTCTCCTTAAGAAGGGTGTCTCTCCGGCCCGATCAATAGAATAAACAGGTGTTATTTATTATTTCTGATAGGCCTGCTGATTAGCCGTCAGGCTCTGAGCATGCTCTCCCACCCTCATTGGGTATTAGATCATGCTTACCTCTCCACATTGCCATAACCAAAGCCATCATAACATAACCAAGACAATATTACCTGTCATAAATATCTCATAAACTTGGAAGTAATGATGGCATTATAATTGTGTCTTGAATTTTAAAACAGTGCCATCAATATGCCACAGTGGTACAAATTGAATTTGTCATTAAAAGTCATTAAATATTAATGATGTTTTACAATTATTTGACAGAATAATGGCACATTTAATGAAACATTCTAAAGACAAGTTAATTTAATTTCAGTGTAAGTAAGTGAACAGAAGAGTTGTATTCACGTTTATAATGGCCACAAGTAGATCATGTTGATGACAGAGTTATGACAGGTTATGTTGTCCTAATAATGTCAAATTGCCATAACAAAGACATCTAAAAAAATGAATCTTTGCATTTCAAATGACCTAAATGAACAAATAACACTAAATGAAAATCTTCTTTGTGTCATGACATGATTATAAAGGTGCCATGACTGTCTTATGAACACCCCTTCAAGTAAAGTGTATAGTATTTAATAAACAAACAGAACCTGATGAAAAATGTCAAATGCATCACATTGGTGGCACAACAAATTTCTATAAAGAAAGCATTTACCGATGAGCAGAGCTGAATTTTAATCAGTCTGTTTCACTTCACTTGGTTTCGACAGGCTTGAAGTCAATGGGTTCACTTCCAATCTTGTTGAACTTTTATTATGAGCAAAGGCTATTTACTCTTTGCTGTTCAAGACAGAAAGAGCAGCAATGAACATACAGTCAGCTTCTCTTCAAATCTCAAAATGGTCCACTGAGTTTGTGTTGTTATTGATTTCCTATAAAGCAGCTTTAAGCTCTCAGGGACATGAGGAGTGTAGTATCCTCTGCAGGTGTTGTCCAGGTTCTGTGGTTCAGCCTCAGAGGAGCACAAAGACACTGGGGATTTAAACCTTATTATTATTGCATTATTGCAGGATTCTCATTGATCGCTCAGTAAAGGAACGCAACTTTATAAAACAGTTGCAGAGATCTTTTGGGCTGTAGTATTCTGAGAATTAATTCATAGCAATACATAAGATTTGTTTGCTTTGTAAATGGTTGATTTTTTTTATTCGTTTTTACTCTATTTAGATTTTAATTACTTATTTAGACTCTTTAGTTTGACTATTTGACTATGTTTGACTACTGAAACTATTTCAGTCTTTTCTAATATATGTTTCAGGAGATCTTCCTTGCTGCTTTTGCTCTCAGACAGGCAATGTTAGCAATTGCTTGCCAGCATACTGTGATGTGAAACAGCTTGATTCTGTATTTAAGGGTTAGGAAACATGATTCGCCTTTTTTTTTTTTTACTTTCAGTAGAAAATAGTTTCCCCATATTTCTTTTTTCCCTAAAGGTTGAACCATTGATACCTTCACAGTGCTTGAAGGGGAGCATTTGTGAAATTGAAAAGAGAATCATGCTGAGCTTTTGTTGGTGAGTGCACTGGAAAAGACAGACAGAAATACTGTCTCCAAAGGAAAATCTGCAGCCATTATTACACGTGAGGAGTGCAGATAGCAAGTCTTCTGAGGGAAGAAAAAAAAACTGTCATTGGGACTTCTATCCATATTGCTTCTCTGTAAGTGGAATATATATATATATATATATATATATATATATATATATATATATATATATATATATATATATATATATATATATATATATATATATATATATATATATATATATATATATATATATTAATATAAAATGGTCTGCTAATCATTACATTGCAGACATTTTAGAGAGCTAAAAGAGTCACTTAAAGCTGGGAGAAATTGTGAATTTTCCAGGGAATGGACTGTTCTTTACCAAAGAGTTATAACTCTTTAGTACTGAAGCACAAAAAAAATGTGAATATAAATTGTTACCTGAACCAAAAAGTCATTTACATCTGCCATGGACCCTAAAAGATTCTTCGAATCCTTTAATGCTGCGTTCACACCAGGCGTGGATGAAGCATCAAGCGCAAGTAATTTATACGTTAAGTCAATGCAAAGACTCGAATAGACATGTGCAATTCGCACGAATGTGGTAGCGGGAATGACGTGGCACACGTTGAGTATTTTTGACATTTGACCAGCTTAACGTATTACTTGCGTTGGAAAATCTGAACTTCAGCAGACATTTGCACCAGGTAAACCATGAGCTTGCTCTTGTAGGGGCGTGATTATGATGTAGTGCCTGTTGTTGGTGTCCGGAGGGAAAATCCTCTTACCAACACCAGACAACAGCTCAGCAAACTGGGCTCAGCTCAGTCGGAAGCACTGCTGAAAGCTTCAGAAATAGTTTCTGGAGGAGGTGACAAACTCACAGAGCTGGGTGTATCTCTGAAAGGATCTAGTGCATTCAGACACAACGGCAAACAAATCTAAGTTTTTCAGCCTTCTTAAAGCACATAAAACACATAAAGCACAGCTACTATCTATTATATAGCTATTTAGCATGAAGCAACAGTAGAGTCACTGGGCAGACAGGATCCCTGCCCATGACACGAATCTGTGTCTATTGTGAAGTGAATTTGATGCGTGAATGAAGTGAATTTGATGTGTGAATGAAAGCGAGTAAACCCAAAATGTTTACGCGTCTATTTACCCGCAAATAGCGTGATTTATTTACGCATGCCACTGTATGTAAACACAGCATTTGTTGTGAGGTAATGCTGCCGTGTATAAAAAACGTAATTATAATTTAAAAAACAAAACAAAAACTTGACAGAGCAAAGCAGCAATTCTCATGCACATCTTGTCATGGAAGCACAGTGTGATCTGTAGTAAATCTCCTCAGAGGTAAGAAGAAACCTATAAAATTCCCTGGGGAAATATCAGTTGTTGAATAAGCTGAAGATGTGACTCCTTTCATTTATTCAGCTTGACTAATAAACACACAACTAGTGGAATCATTTCACAAAATGATTTACTGTATTACAAACATTTTACGTTAAACCCATGATATTTTGTGTCGTAATTTCTACTGCAACATTTGCTACAAAGAGCCAGTAGTTCATTAAGAAGCTATGCAAACTGAATGATTATCTTGCAGAATGATTGTCTCAATGTCATTATTAACTGAATAATTTGAATTTAATAATTGGAATTTCATAGCGTATTAGTGTACTATGGCTCCTTCTGAAGGGACTCGCTTGATAAAACTGAATTTAGTGACAAAATGTACGTTCATATTGACTTTTAATCAAATTGCTCATACCTATGTCAGAAGCAGAGGGCGGGGTTACCAACAGAAATTAGTTTGAGTGCCATTTTTAAAGGGACACAATGTTGAACAACTTTTCTATCACTTGTAATCTATGTGTATATAAATTAAGATTTCCAACATAAACACATTATTATTATTTGCAAACTCTATGCACATTACAGCAAATTCTATAGACACGTTATTCTCCATCAATACGAACTATGGCACGCTTGACAATCATATTCTATTTGATATAACTAGCTCTGAACTAGCACCCAGTTCATGCTGGTGAAAAAGGGGTAACAGATGCTCAACTGGATTGAGATCTGAAGAATTTAGTGACCAGGTCAACACCTTGAATTTTTCACCACTTTTCCTTTACAGTATGTGCAAAGAGTGGCACTGTGTGTTGCAAAACATTTATTCTGTAACCATCATATCAATTTTGTGTGCCTTGTGCCACAGTAGGTGTCCTCAGCCCAGATTGGATAGCCCTTGCTGACTTCAGACATTGGTGAACTTTGGGTATCACTTCTTCTTGCAAGCTTTACTTGCAAGCCTTACCATTACTGAAATGATTTGACCCAGTTGCCTTGATTTAACATTGTTGTTTTATTCAAAGTCACTCAGGTCTTTTATTCCTGCTCATTTCTACTACATCCAGCACACTAACTATGAAAATGGATTGTGGAATGAACTGAATCTACACAGACCTTAATATATGGCCTTGTTAGATCTGCTTCACCCATGATAATAGACGAATTACCAGTTTGTAAACATTCAGGATGTGCGCACAGTGAGGTTACAGAAAAAACAGGGAGCGCTAGCATTTACAACGGGGAATGAACTGGAGCGAACTGCACCTGTATGGCAGGGTATGTTGAACTTATATTTTCACATTTATTCTAAGCATTCAGTGTTCGCAGTTTAATTCACCATATTTAACTGTTTTTGTTGAAATCGTTGCTGCAATCAAAAACGAGTAATGTGTATGATTCAGCATAGTGTGAACTTACCTGATATAAAATGAACTGCAGAATCCAGCATTTTTAATTAGGTCCTCACTCCATTCACTCCCTTTTAGCCAAAGACATCTGCGGTTGGCATTAAAAGCAGTGTGGAGTACGGTAAAAGTTCCGTTTTTTTTTATTTTTGGACTTTGGACTCGAATTTGGCATCCTTCCACACAACACGACATAGTTGCTTTTGAAATCGGTCTTTTTTTGCAACCGGTAACCCGTGTGATGTCATGCTTGGCGTAGGTTGGTAATTCCTCTAGATGTTGGCTCATTTGTGTATTTGATTCTGTTCTATAAATGTCTCATTTCGATTTTGGTGGGGGAAACTGCAGCAAATATTCAGTGCATCAGAAATATATCTGAATGAAATCTCAAACCTGTTTGACAAATTAATACGTTGAGAGAGTGGAATACATATTGGAATTGATGGTAATATTTTAATTATTGACTTAGATTGTGTGTTTTTTTATTATAATTTTTTATTTAGTTTAAAGTTGCCATATACCGGAATGGTTTAATAAGTTAAATTGTTCTCTGATATCTACATAGTAAGTTTATGGTTTTAATAAGTTCGAAATATCTGCATAAATTGTTTTATAAGCTCATTTGTTACTCTATAAAATACTCCTAGAATCAAAATTTCACTCATACACACACACTGCATAATACATGCTGAACAGTAACGTTAAACTATTTTGCTCGGGAGATGTGAATAAAAGCTAAATTATAATCAAATTAGACAAAAGCCATAGAGATGTATTTTATTTGTGTTTGTACAAATAAAGAGATCTAATATTTTTAAGCTATAATGTCAAAGAAAACACAGCCAGAAATGAAAATCATCTGCATGAACAGATGACAGTTGAGCTGAGTGATTTGACACGATTCAGCAGTCTACAGTACATGAGTTTTTATTGAAACATACGCTTCAAATTGTAAAATAAACACAATAAATTAACAAAAGATACAATAAAACATACCATATGCCTCTCTGGAGTGGAGCTTAATAAATGTAAATTCTGTAGATCTTGCATCTTGCACCTGAAGCACATGTCTCGTTGCCCAGTAACGCATAGTCAAGAATCTGCTGCTGCGTTTTCAAAATAAAACACCCACATACTTAGTAAGTTAAATATAAGCTTTAAAATAACTAATGGAAGGAAACCATCATTGTTTTCTCACTAGAAAACATTGGTGCTTGTCAAACGCAGTCTGAGGCATGCATATTAATGATCTCAGAGCTACATGAGTCTGGGTTCTCTTGATGACGTCAGGTCCGGAAGAACGACCTAAAGTAGTCATACATGCAAATGCGGAGGGCATGGCTCGTCAGTCTCATCACAGTTTGTTTTGTCCTCTGATTGGCCTGTTGTCCACCAGGCTTTTACACTCATGGAATTACAAGTAAACAATGGTCTCTGAGTCTTACTGTTTGTCCATTGTCATATACTGATTATTATTATTATATATACTCTTATTATTCTACTATACCTAGGTATACCCAGATTTTCATAATAGGGCACCTTCAAGAGGCTCGGTTTCAAAAAAAGACTAACACTTTATTATGCAAATTTTATCATCTTTTAAAAAATGATATTTGACAGAAAAAAACTAACAAATCAATATTTGTAATAATATTTTTATTCAGTAAGCTTAAAAATTCTACGTCATTACAAAAGCAATAAGCCATGAAGAAGAAGCTTAAGCGGTTTAATGTAGTGCAAAATCAATATAATAAAAGGCACAAATTATTGCACTTATTAATAGTTTTGTGCGCAATAAACAATTCATAAAGCTAGTAGATATAAATCATTAGCATATCTATAGCTGTTTACGACTGTCAAATATTGTAACAACTGAATGGCTTGAAACAGTGCGGTGCATTAATAATTCTGTTTTGTTTGTAAAAAAAAAAAACATCATTATTTTGCATATATTTTCATCCTCTACCTCAGTTCCTAGATTGCATCCCTGTATGTTGTTCTAATCTTTTTTCTCTCTAAAATCATTCAAAGATGGAGTTTAGCTATCTCATCCCTGCACCAATAGTCTATTGATTTTGCCCTGGTCTGACTTCAGGGAGGATTTTCTCGTTGAGATAATATAGTAGTGATATCACCTGAAATCTCCTGCCACTGCTAAAGGGCCAAATCCTTATCTCATCTGACAGGGAGTCTGACTTTGCCAACTCCGAGGAGGCCCGTCACTCTCCTGACCTACCAAAGGTCTTCAGTTTTACTCGCAGGATTTGTCACACCACTGCGGTTCTTAGGGGCTCATGTACGGCTCAGATAATAATAATGCAGAAAGCATGCAGCTATCTAACCAATCCCGCTCTCACCCGGAACTGCATTTAATAGGGGGAGACAACAGCCACTTAATGTGAAAGTGCTGTCAGCGCTGGCACCCAATCACAATTCTATTGCAATTCTTGTTTCCTTGGAAACATTTGAGTATGCAGTAATCCTGGGATCCTGGGATGGCGCGTGACGTAGAGTTGAAGTGACATGTCTTGTTGGACTCCATAAAGTACCTTTCAGCTGATGAATATTAATAAGGCTCCCTGTATAATGCTGCAGTGTATCCGGCGTGGATATCTCTGTAAAACAGGAGTGAGAACTGGAATCATCCATTACTAATGCACCCGCTGTGCGCTGGACAAAGAGAATTTCTAACGTGCTCCAGTCCTTCTGCAAACCCAAAGGTTTCTGAGAGGTTCTCTCTCACCCTGAGCACCACGGCCAGGTCACCGCATTGGCCCAAGGAGCTATAAAAACAGAATTCGAGAAGCATGCAGCATTATTATTATTTAGAGATCTGGATGTGTTTGTTATGAGTTCACTGAAGCTGTCAGTTGGACAAATATGTGGTAAACACAGTTTCCTCAAACGGCACATTGCAAGGTAATATTATTTTTCAAGTGTCCCGCTGAAGTCGGGATTTTTTCGTTTATTGTAGGTAAACATTCTAGTACAGAACATCAATAAACAAGTTTTATGGTATATCTGTATAAATCACCAAGGTCATGGAGGTTTCTATGCATTATGAGCAATAGATTGAGAGCAACAGAGAAAAATAGAGGATGAATTTTCTGCCAGAGTTCAGTGAATGTTCTTCAGAATTGCTCATGGTAAATGCATCTCAGCATGTGGCTAATCTAATTTTGCAGTATTTTTTATGGAATGTCAAGGGAGGAATAAAACAGTGCAAGTCAAAGGTAAACAGTGGTGGAAAGAGTAATGAAAAATCAAACTTAAGTAAAAGTACCATTACTTGCCTAAAAATGTAGTGCAAGTAGAGTAAAAGTATCTGTTGTAAATATTACTCAAAGCATGAGTAAAAAGTAGACCTTTCAGAAATACTCAGTGATTACTGAAGTCAACCTGATTTTCATTCCAAACAAAATGCAACATCACCATGACGTTGTGGTACAACTTCAATCAGACGTGATGTTGACGTCTTGTGCCTGCTAGGTGTTTAAGGCCATTTTGGTCTTCATACAGTACACATCCATCCTTTTTTCATCAGTGACATGAATCTAAACAGTCTCTGAGCCAATGTGTGTAAAATTTCAGACATTTTCTTGGACACTTTTAATGCTTCCAAACTGTTTGCTGCAATTATAAAGCACACGACTCATTATTATGTGATTTAGCTGTTTACTTCTATGTGTGATTTGATTGGACAGGAATCACAGGACTGAGTTTTCTAATCCCCATAGACAAGAAAAAAAATAAAGTAGTGACTTTGAGTTAAAGGAAAGTAGTGGAGTAAAAGTACCAATACTGCAGTAAAAATGTACTTAAGGTGAAGTAAAAGTACACGTTTTTAAAACTACTTAGTCAATTACAATTCCTGAAAAAAACTACTCAGTTACAGTAGCTTGAGTATTTGCAATTTGTTACTTTACACTTCTGAAGGTAAATAAAATAAATTTTGATTTATTTCGATTTATTATAAAACCAAAATAGTCAAATCTACAATTATTATATATGGTTTTTACTACTGTATGTATAAAACATGTAAAACTGCTATAGTAACCATCATGCGTGCTTATCGTAAATCAAAACGTTATGGTGCACTGGTGTGGACACAAATTTAGTTATCATTTTATATCTTTATAGACCATTTCAATGTGGTGATATCATTGGCTCATGAACATTTTCCGGCTTGTTATTAAACCATTTCATTACTGTAACAAAAGGCAATTCAATCATATCTTAATGTTAAATCAGCCATCATAACATTATTATTTAGTCTTTTGGATTCTCGGAAGCTATAGAAATGAAAAATGTAAAACAGGAAATCAATGGTTTTATTTACGTCGCTCAAAATGGTCTAAAGTTACCATTATTGGTGCCTTTAGTGTCCATTCATATAGAATCATGTGTAGTTTGCTGACATTCAGTGCATGCAAAGCAAAAGCAGTAACTGCTGGCATCTAGCTGAGCTTGCAAGCCCGTTCATCAGCATCTGACATCGATGTTGAGAAGCCATTACAAAGGCTGAGGAGATTTACATCTGTCCGTGTGTGTGTGCGCGCGAATGTGCTTTTTATTGAGCGTCCCGCCTATCCCGGACACTGCCTGTGAATTGCAGAGGTTTGTCAGTAAACCTGTCAGAGTCTAAATTTTCAGTTAGGGCGCCGAAATGGCTCACTGTGCACTCCATCTAACGATTTCAGCCATTTTATTTCCCCGTTCTATAGAGAGATGGTTCTGATCAGATGAGGCATCCATCATACGGGAGTACAGACGGTGAGACTGCCACACAAAAGCACTCAGCGGAGTTACGAGGCAAAAACATGGCCATATTCCCTTTTGAGTCTGCTGCCTTTTTTTCTGTCAAACAAATCAAACAGATCCTCACCTGGATTGAGATCAGTCATCGCTGGAGTGTGAACTGAGAGTGTCTCAGTGGGGGAAATGACTGCAGGACTCTCTGCAGAAATAATCAATCTCCCTCAGAGCTTTTCCTCTGCCTTAACAGCCACATTCGCCGCGTTAAATGCTTTGCTCTGTGCTGCTACGGCCTAATTCAAATATATAACTGCCTTTTTCGCTGTACTAACTATAACATGCTGTGTCTTAACAGCCAATAGGGTTTTAAGTTAAACCAGCCAGCTGCTCTCAATTTGTCTCTCCCTTTTGTCTTACTCTTTTTTCCCCCTTATATCTTCCTTCCTTCATTTGTTCCAATCTGTCTTCAGGCACAACTGACTGCTCATAAGGTCTTTTTTTGATTGGAACTCTGCCTATTATGCTGGAAAGTGAGTTTATTATTTGCTGTACTAGAAGAGAATTGACTTTGGAGTGGGTAATCGGGTCTCACATGCTCTTCTATCCAGTCGTGTTGCGCACAACTTTCATTTATCACTCTTTTTAGAGGGGGTCTTGGCTCTAGTTCAACTCTATGTGGTCTATCACAGTCTGCTTGTTTTTTTTACCCTGTCATACAGCAAATTCAGATGACCTTTTCACTTTAGCTTGACAGCTTGATCGATGGTCTTATGTGGAAAGCAGGAGTTATACATTTTGGAATTGTTAAGATTGGAAATTGTGCTGCATTGAAGGCATAGTATTTGATTTTCACTGCACATAGTCACAACAAAGGCGTAGTTTGATGATCCTGTGACTGAGTGTGGAATCATGGAAGTTGTCATCTACATTACATACTCCTTTCATGATTCATAAATCATGTTCATGGATGAGCCGAAGTATTCAAAACTGATTATCGTGGTAGTAAGAAGGTTGAAAGGCATCAAGCAAACAAGACCACTGAAGCAATTGCTGATTAAAGATGCCTAAAACCAGGCACGAAAGCAGCAAAGCTTTTATTATGACACAATCAACCTCTTCCGGTCATGATCACAGGAATAGTCAGAGCTGTTTCATTATACTAAATACATTTTAGGCTTCTGTTATAATGCTACGCTGTGCAGTCTAATCAAATGCACAACATACTGTATTAAAGCAACTTTGGTGTTTCTCTGTTTTTTTTTTTTTTTTTTTTTTTAATAAAATCTAAATAATTATCATCTGTATCACTAAAGTTTAACTTGCTTATTTCTCTGAATTTGAAAAATAAATCTTCTAAACATTTGGGATAATTTAAGTACATCATTTAGCAAAATATGTAACAGTTTTCTAGGGATTTTGGGATATTTTAATGAAAAAAAGCTTACTTCTTAACTTTAACTTTAAATGGCTCCGATTTTACCCCCTTTACAAGATGTAAGATATAACTTCAGACTTCACTTCACTTCAGACGACTTCACGTCTCCAGAGTGTGTATGTTAAGATTGTTTATTATACAGTGCAGAATATGCCCATTTTGAGGTTGAGGTTTGAGGTTTTTTGTAGCCTCAGCCCTTAAATGCAAATGATCTGGTTCCCCCCACCCATCTTTCCCACATGCGAGTCTGTTTCTCATGCATTATGTCAGATAAACAGCAGGCAGATGAAGAAACAGATGAAGCAGAGATCCAGATTAACCAAAATACCAAGTAAGGTTTTTTGATGTATTTGTGGTCGAGTTTATTCAAGCCTTTTTTGAAATGATGGGTCACACACACACATATACCAATACAAAGTTCACCGTACACATACACAACATACACACGTATAACTTTACACAAATTTTGCATATCTACTTGCGGCAAATTTCACAGGGCACAAGTTAATATATACTGCTATATACACTGCTATAGCCATTATGCTACTTTACAAAATTAACCGGATTTAACATCCACAATACGGCACTCCTGTTGTATGTTTGATGCATCTTTGTATATAGTTGTACTGACTGTGGTGATTCCAGTAATTATGCATCACAAAGTATTTTCTTTATTACACATGCACTGTTTTAAAAACATTTTAAAGTTGCAAAACTCATTCTTGAGGTGCAGCTGATCACAGAGCGTTGAACAGATCTTTTAATCCCAGTTTCTTTGCAAATCCTGTTTTGTGGATATGTTTACACATGTTACTATGGAGACGCTCCTGTAAATCAATGCAGTAGGCCTGGAAAATTGCACTCTTACGTCACGTTGGGGTGGGCCTTAAAATCACTGGGATTTGGATGTTAATTTCAGGACATTTTATAAAAGAGACTTTTTGTGTTTATATCAATCCAGTATGACTGTGGACACATTACACCTACACACAGTTCTGTCCAAACAACTTCCAAATTAAACAACTGTGATTAATGGTCATCAAATTTTCACATAATTCAATACCATAATAAATTCATAGTTAATTGCTATAATAAAAGCATAGTCTTATAAGGGATCTGTTTTTAAATTAGCATATATCATGTATTGCTACAGATTAATGCCACAAAAGGACCTGGGCAAAAAAAAAGGCTGAGCATAAAAATAGAAATTAGGAATAATCAGTTCTACTTCATTTGGTACTCTTTGTGCAGCACATGGCTATAGGGTATTGTTCCCTTATATGCTGAAGACACCTTCATTCACACCCAAAAGGTGGTGCAGTGGTGCATGAATATGATTATGCGGGTGACCTTTGTCTAGTGAGTGTTGGATATAGTGCAGCAGTTAAGCAATACTCCCTCTTTGTCTGAGATGATCCAGACATAACTCCTGCTGACAGTGGGACGATCACATTCATGCTTCCCTTAACTGCTTTCATAAAAATGACAACAGCTGATTCAGCCCACACTGGACAAAGTGCATCACAAGGCCTCAGAATTGGTCCCGAATCAAAAACACCTTGTAAATGTCCAGATTGCATTTCCTCCACCGGCAAATCATAAACAAGTCTGTTTTGCTAGTTTGTGTGTGATTGCCAAGGGTAGTAGAGGAGTTTAAGGCTTGTCTGAGGAAGATTGACTTCTTTCATTTCTATGATGTGGGCAATTTGCATGAGAGAGTTCCACTGGCAGACACTTACTAAATTCCAGCTCCTTAGAAGCTACAGATGAGGGGAAATTTGATGAGATACTCTCTCCGAAGACTGTAGACCGAGTGCTGCAATTCTTTCACTGTCTGGTGATAATTTCACAGTTAAATGTAATGAAAAACAAAGCTAGATTGTGTACTACATTCGGTTATCCCCTAGGTTTACACCTTTGATAGAAGGGGGAGGTCTTTTTACGTAAAATTATAGATTTTATGGGACCTTTTCTCAAAATTCAGAGCAATATTTGCAACATATCTGTCTCTGAAGTCAGATTATTGGACTGCTTGGAGCAGAGATGCACAAAGAAGGGCCCGCAGGCCAAAGTTGGCCCATGATAACCTTTGATTTGGCCCATCGTGCCATCTGAAAAAAGAGAGAATGATGGGAGGGGTGTTGGGGCGAATGCCTTTGACGGAGATCGTCATTTCGAATTTAACATAACCTTCTGTCTCTTTGTTTTATCGCTGAGCTACAAAAAATTAAATGTTGTAAATGAATCAGATTTGTTAAATGTAAATACTGTCACTTGACAGATAGAGGACAATGCACAAGTCATCTATGAGCAAATCAAGATAAAGGCAGGAGCAGTTTGACTAATGTATTCAGCACTGAACTCAATTGTGTTATAAATGGAATTGTTTATGCTTGTACAGTAAAAAGTTAATTATAAAATGTTAAAATGTCATACTGGAATAGTTAATATGATTTAAATTAACATTTTCTAGTTTTTATTTTTTAAATATTATCTAATTTTATTATTATTATTATTTTTTTATTGGATTGGCTCTATATTCGGCCCACAGCCCTCAATCAAGTTTGGTTTTTGGCTCTTTATAGGAAAAACTTTGAGCACCCCTAGCTTAGAGCTATAAATTATATTTATATGCATTCTAGTCTGTACTAGTCTTATATATTATTATAGAAAATTATTCATTTGCATTTGTTCTCCAAGTTTGTGTTCACCAAATGTTCTGTAATCTCGCTATAAATCAGATGAGCCATTATAGGTCTGATGTATCAAGTAGCCAAAAATAATTGTAAATAATCTAGCCACACTTTTTTTTCTGTCACGTTTAGTTCAGAATAAAATGAAAAATGACTATTTGAACATGTTGATGGAAATGATGCCATTCTCAGTGTGTGTGTGTGTGTGTGTGTGTGAGAGAGAGAGAGAGAGAGAACCTTATAAGAGTATACTTATAATGACATGTATCTTTGGCATCTGATAAGAGTTTTGAAATTGATACAACGCATTAATCTGAATGTGCATTGCGATGACAGCATATGACGCGGTCACTCACTGGATGTGCCTAAAAGTGAGGTTTATTTGCTGTCACCTAGATCTGCAGATTTTTTTTTCTGATTTCCTTCTGGTTGACAACATATTTTACAATGTGCTCACTTTTGTGAGCGTGTGCATTGGTGCTGAATTTCTGCACACACAATATACATAGAGCAGACTGAAATAGCATGCCATCATGTAAATGAGATAAATAGCATGAAGCAATTATGTGCTGTTTGGGATGTTTTCATCCACTCTGAGATGATTTGGCCACAATTTTCTCAGTGTTTTAGCAAATGGAATGATTTTTGGTGACAAATTTTATTTTGACACATATTTTGGGAAAATGTAATAATGCACTTTGGGCAAATTTTCATCAAACTTTCATTATGTCCGTGGCTGTTTTTGCCCCCTTGACTTCCATTATGATCAAAAATGTAAAGTTTTATCTGTTTCCAAAAGGGAAAAGCACCAACAGTCAAGAATGCATCATTATTTGGTGTCATGGCTTTGCAATCAAAAAAATGTCGTTAAAATAGCAGCCAGGAACTTAACGAAAAGGTAGTTAATTTGAACAGTACACAAGGGTTGATTTACAAAAGAACAAAGTACAGACCTGTTCTGTAGGAAGCCACATTGATTGATATCTGTTGTAATCTGTTGTAATTTGAGGCTATATAAAGGGAGGGTGGGGGATATGTAGGACTAAGGACTAATGGTTTGGGATGGTTCGATGCGCTTTTATGGCCGTTCCTAAAAGCGAACCGTACCATACCACTTTTTGGGTACTCATTCCAAAGGGTACTTGGCACAACAAAAGGGTACCAAAAGGTGAAGCTAGACACACAGCTGAACGTTATTGGTTTACAGACAAGCGTCACTAGTGCATGCACAAGCCTGGAGAATGAAAACATAGGAAGGGCCATTTTTAAAAACACAACCAAGACATTACATCGTAATGTAAAAATATAATAACAAGCCATGGTCAAACTGAGCTCAAACAAACCTTGTCGTCTTAATGAGAAGCCACAAAACGAAGAAGATAAACCTGTTGTCCTGTTGTTGTTTATGAGGTCATCTACAGCGCGAGTGGTTTTGCTTTCTCCAGAGAGCTCGCGTTCTCTCGTCGCACGTCTATATTTGAAATAACAGACTTGAGCTCAGGGCCGGAGCAAGCTGAACTGCCGCTCTAGGCAAAGGACGATCACGCCACCCTCAATACAAAAGTGAAAACGAAAGTGACCTGTTATCAAAGTGAGGACGGGGAAGCGGGGGGTGGGGTGGGGGGTTATGGGTCGTGAACGCCGCCTTCTCTATTCTGACACCCTAGGCGCGGATATAACTGCTGAGGACGTGGGTGGTGAAGGAGGTGTCGCGGACGCCGCCCTCTCTATTCTGCCTAGGTCGCCTCTATGGACGCGCCGGCCCTGCTTGAGCTGATAATAATAACGTGCGCATGATTATTGAAGTGCTTCTGACATCAAATCCTTACAGAAACGGACACACGCTAGAGTGTAGCATGAAAAAACAAAGAAGAATCCTGAAAACACAAAAAAGCAAACGATTCTTTCGGCAACTTAAAACATGAATAAAATGCCATGTTTAAATATTATCATTACCTTTTTGGAGTATTATGAACTCGGAATGACGGAATTACTTTCTAACAAGAGGTTACATGTGCTGGTGAAGATTAAAGATAAGGATGAGAGGTTTGCGCTGACTGGGCTATATGTTGCGTGTTGTTTTTGAACCCAAATAAGGACTAAATGTATGCTATGTGTAGTTTTTCTGTAATTGGTAACATATCGGAGACTGTAAGGGTCTGTATGTGTTCATATATGTTCCATTTATTTATTTATTTCATACATATGCAAACGTTACAGTAGGCTATTTCATTGATCTGTAGCTATAATCTAATTATTTTCATAGGAATGTTAGTAATGAACATTTATACTCAAGTATTTATGTGTACAAAGCATCTGTTTTGTGAGAAGTGCTTCGCATATGATACATGAACGACCCGTACCCGTTTGACATTTCCATGTCAAAGCATTGATAGCCTTTTGGCAGTGGAAATGCAAGCCTGATAAAGGTGACCCATACCGACCCGTACTGTACCATACCACTCAGTGGAAATGGGCAATAACAGTGACATTAGATGAAATTTCACAAGGGTTTGTACATTTGACTGATAAATCCATACCATTCAAACTACAGTCACAGTCTTCAAAAGGAATATCTCATTCTCATCTGCCTTGATGTTCATAAGAACAGCATTTGAAGCCTTCTGAAACATTGGCAGTTGCCCTTTGCTAAGGCATTGGTTGACGTGTCTATATGCAGAAAAAAAATAAAAATAAAATAAAAATAGGTAATTGCTGCATCTCGGTGTGGGAAATAATGAGCTATATTTCTGCATGAACCTGTCAGCCGTGCTGCTCAGATCGCTGTCACTCACTCATCAGAGAGAGCTTGTGGTTTGTTCATAGGGTCTTGTCCCAAGGGTTCCGTGCAGTCTGTCTGTATTTGGCTGTTGGCTGATTTATGTTTCACTTTCTTGGCACGGGTCTCAAGCGAGGACAGAGAAGAGGGTCTTGCCCTTCAGTCACGGCCCATCAGTTTTTAATATTTAACACGGGGCTCTGTTTACATACACCATGCTCCTATAAAGGGCCTCTGAAATTCAGATGAGGAGAAGAGAGGGGGAATGAGGTGGCACGGCACATTAAAAATTAGCCATGCTTTGAGCAGGAGGACGTCTTCTGATAACTGCAAGGGCTAATAGAATCACAACATCTGTGCATTTTACTGATGTTGTTCTAGGCAAGGACGTGCATGTGTTGTTTTGATGGTGGAAGGCTGTTCATTCGCCTTACAGCTTTAATACATATTTTAACCTCTCTGTTGAAATATTCTAGAAAAAAAAAACATATCGTGATATTTGAGGATTGTTACCTGTTTAAGTAGATGTAGTAGGTGTAGTTGAAATAGTTTAATACTTAACGACCATATGGTTTTTTCATGTCCTTGAATCTAATTGGCTGAGAAGTCTTTCCCGCCATTCCATTTTTCAGAGTAAGTGTAACCCCTCTTAGTTTGTATGTTCCTTTTTTATTTAGTAATGATCACGCTAAAGCAGTTTAGCTGAGCACATTCATTTTTTAGTGTTCTCTGGAAAAGACAGAGCACCACACAGACAACAAGTGTTACAGGTCTGGCCACAAAAACATCACTCTCAGCAGCTTAAGTGAACTGAACAAACTTTTTGATACATATGAATTTGACTCAGTCTTTTTTCTAAATGTAGAATACAAAATTGCATTAGAAAATTAATACATCATACCTGGAAAAGACAGAGCACCAAACAGACAACAAGTGTTACAGGTCCGGTCACAAAAAATGTTAGAAAATAATACACAATGAATCATACGAATATATGAAATCAGTAGGAGAGCAGAACCATTTTTCACCTACCATCACTCTCAACAGCTTAAGTGAACTGAGAAAATGGCTGGCTGACTCCACCCATTATACCCTTCTTCTCACCTGTAGGTGTCTATCTTTCTCCTAGATGTGTTATACAACTTGACAATGAACATAAGATTTCCATTTAATTAGAACAAATATTTTAACCAAAAAACAAGCATTTTGACACCATTCACACTTAATTTATAGTTTCATTTTTTCCCCGTTACATAAGCAAATTGTCGTAGGTCCAGACATTTTTTTTTTTTTTCATTTTAAATATAATACTGTTGTTGTGCAGTGGAATGTGCTTTCACACAATAATACCATTTAGATTTATAGTTTATTTTACCATTATTAACTCATTCAGACATTTGAGCTTTTCTTTGCTCAGTTCTTCAAGACTTTTCTGCTAGCTGTGTCTAAATATCTCTAAAATGAGTAAACATGATGTCTAGTTTAATACCGGGTGTGTCCGTTATGCTTTTTGTGATCTCATTAATCTATTTTGTTCAAGAATAAAAGTAATTAACTGTTCCGTAGTAAAATTGTATATTTTAACATATAATTATTTGTGTTGTCATCGTACACTCAAACTGCAATGTCAATTCTTGTTTATTAGATATTTATTTATTTATTTATTTTTAACTAAAACTTAATATAAATTGCAGTGTATAATACAATATAATGCAATACTATATCCACTGCTAACACCGGCCACTTTATTAGGCACACCTTACTAGTTTCGGGTTGGACCCCTTTTGCCTTCAGAAATGCCTTAATCAAAGATACTGGAAATATTCCTCAGAGGTCCATATTGACATGATAGCATCACTCAGTTGCTGCAGATTTGTCGGCTGCACATCTATAATACAAATCTCCCGTTCCACCTCATTCCATAGGTGCTCTATTGGATTGAGATCTAGTGACTGTGAAGGCCATTGGAGTACCTTGAACTCATTATCATGTTCAAGAAACCAGTCACGCTTTATGACATGGCACGTTATCAGAACAGATTATCTTGACCATGTCTAAATGCCTAAATGCATTGAGTTCCTGCCATGTGACTGTCTGATTCGGAATTTGCGTTAATGAGCAGTTGGATAGGTGTACCTAATAAAGTGGCCGATGAGTGGACTGTATATACAGAAGGCTCGTTGACATGGCAGTTATTAACAATAGCAAATAATACAAAAGTAAATGTCTATAGTGTTAAATGTAACCTGAAATATATATTTAATTCACCATGTTGTCACTGCCATACGATATAAATCAAGAAGTAACAAATTAATGTTATTTTTACTTGCTGATTTTCACCTGTTAAATGGTTGAGATTTATGAAGGTCATTCAGCTGATTTTTTTTCATAAATGCTGACAAAATGACAAAACAAAAATGCCTTTGTGTGTTGCTTTATTTACCTTTGACTTTAATTGTAATAGAACAAACATTCAAATTAGTTAACAAGACTCATAAAATGTAATGCATTGACCAGTTTTTGTAAGCAGTTAATATATTTCTCAGATGTGTTTATCTGAGTATGAATCATGGCTGCGTTTGCACAAAAGCTGCAAGTAATCACAGTTTTGATGATATTTAGACCTAATATTCAGCACCCTTATAATCCTTAATTATGTGTAATAAAATACAATTACAAAAGCACATTTTAAGGGGACATGATGTACCCATTAAAGGAACATCTAAAACTCTCATTATAGTCAGCCTTTGGCTATTTCTTCAGTCCACAGAACAGCATCTGCTTCTGCACTGCAGATATTCCTTAAGACTTCCTCTAGCTGAAGAGCATGTGCTTCCTGAGCACCGCTACAGTACTTGCTTTGCATTTGATATGCTGGATTAGACTGTGATCCATTAAATTCCAGCCATGACAGAGCCGTGTGAGAAAGGTGAGACACGTCTTCAGCTGAAGGACTCGTGATGAAGGACTCTCTGGGTCTCTGAGAGAGTCATGAGAGACAATGATGGGGCAGCAGGAGGAGGGTTTACACTCACTCTGTATCCAAAGCAACAGACACTCTTCCGCGCTGTGCCTCTGGCAGACACACACACACACACACACACACACACACACACACACACACACACACACACACATCTGGTCTATAGTATTCAGAATTGAACGTGTATGTCTGTATGTGTGTGTGTAGGTGGTTGCGTAGGTGGGTTGGTACAAAGTGCAGTGGTCAACTTCCATCGAACCAGTAGGTCAGGGAAAATGGCATTCCCACAAGAGCATTTTATAATGTATGTTGCACCTCAATATGAACATTCCCTTGTATTTTTTGAAGCCTAAAGTCACTTTAAAAGGGCAGACAGTGAGTTCACAGGGGAGCGGGAAACAATTTCAGACAGACAGAACATCTCCTGTGGCTTTTCTTGCAGATGCAGGGAGCAGTAACTAACCTCAGTGTCTAAAGCGTGGATTTAAATTAATGCTGTAACATGGTGACCTTGTACTTAATGTTCCAAAGATTTTCGTCAATGACATTAAGTTATATGCTGTTAAATAATAAGCTATTTTTATAGCAAACAAAGAAACAAACTATAAATAAATGCAGTTTATTTGAACATTATAGGTTTATATATTAGTTATTCCATGGTCTGTTGAAATTCTTGATTCTGATTGGCTGGAAGGTATGCAATAAAGTTGTTTAATGCACAGGTAGTTCAAGTCAGTTTGATCGTAGTTCGAAGTTAATGCACTGCCTGCATTAGTAGTAACCATAGCAATGCAGTCACAGTTGACGGACCCTTTATTCATTTATTCCTTTTCTTAATCCTTAGTCCTTTTGTTAATCGCCACAGAGCAATTAACTGCCAACTTATGCCCGGATGCCCTTCCGGCTGCAACCCATCACTGAGAAACGATGGACCCTTTATTCATCTGTATAACCTCAAGGACACAGACATGTGCTTCGACAGTGAACCAATGTTGATCAGCCAACTTACAACAATGCTTTAAAATATTTGTAAAAATCGTAGCTACACGTTATTGACTTGATTTTTCCTTTATGAGTGGGTGCCGTCATTGGAAACATATTGGATCAAGTCTTCCAGGCTCATTAATTTCCATCAATTTTTAGCCATAAAGAAACAGGTCATCATGCTGCTTGATGTTACAAACTTGTATTTATGCATTGTAACAAACACAACTGTTTGTAGTGTAGTTAAAGTACTTACCTTAAAGTAAAGTACCTTTTACTCATGTTCATTTTTCCTAGTTTCTCCACAGACAAATTAATCAGAAGTTCTGCGACAGCTGATTCAATTCTACAAGGTCTAACATGTCATAACTAAAACAAATTCAGTCAAACATGGAGCAAAACTAGTTTGAACTTGTCTATAACTTAGCAAATGGCCATGAAAAAAGTGGGATAGTGAACCACTTGCCATGTGTTAAAGGATTTTAAATGCACTTTGCGTAGGGTGGTTGTTTGCCCTTACATTGTGTATTTAAGATCATAAAAAAAGATGACAGTCTATTGATTATCCCTTACTTATATCGTCAATTTTATTTAGAAACACCACTTGTGGAGCTGCGCATTGATGGATTTGCTCTTTAGTGTTTGGAATTACAGCAGTAAAACATTAAACCACACTGAACTGAACTAAACTTCAACTCTGAAAACTGGATTGAAACAGTTTCAATTTACTAGAATGTCTATATTAAGCTGCTTTGGCACAGTCTACATTGTAAAAGAGCTATAGAAATAAAGATTAATTGAATTGAAGCTAAACCAGCAGCCTTAACGGTTGATAAAATATATAGTGTAATGGATCCATGTGTTCATGTCATTTAAGACAAATTCTGACACTACCTCTGAATGTCAACCTCTATTCTTTTGTTGTACAATTACTGTATGGGGAGCTCATGCAAATTGTTGTCTTGGTTTCTATTATAAGCTGACAGGAGTGCACCCAGAGTGGTCTTCAGCTTCTATAGCCCATCTGCTGCAAGGTCAAGTAAAGTCATCTTTATGTATATATTGTTTTATACAATAATGCTTTACAGAGATGAACAGGCAATACTAGCACATCAGATGCCATCTTATTCTTAATTTCTGTATCACTTTTTTTACATTGTAGAGTGTCAAGCTTAACAAGGGTGAAGAAAGAGGAGGGGAAAGCAATAACACATTTTTAGATTGCAAAGAGGTGATAGAATCCTGGTGTGTTTCTTAAAACCGATTGAGTTCAGTTCAGTACAAATACCTCTATTGTGATTGTCATAATTGTAAAACAATTCAACACCTCAGATTCAGTTCAGATTCAGGTCCATAGAATAGTTTGTTTTGTTTTTTCTTTAGTCCAGTGATGTTTCAGTTCAGTTCAATAGAGCACCTTTAAAGGATGTGATTCACTGTAGGGCCGCTCAACTAAACAAACCAAAGGAGACAGTGGCTAGAAAGCCACACTCCACTAATTTACAGAAATGGAGAAAAAAGAAACCTTGAGAGAAATCAGACTTTAGTGAGGGATCAGTTTTTCTCTGAACAAACAAATTAAGAGGCAAGGACTAGCTTCTCAGCAGTCTCATGAGCACGATTAACGTCCTTCTTGGTAGAGGTGAAGGTCATCGCTGGTCCTGGATATCAGATGTGTTCAAACTGGCCACGAGGATCAATGTAAAGGACTCATCCTATAATCAAGGTGTTTTCTGAGGATTAATCATGTGGGCTCATCTCAAGAAGAGCTGTATTGTGATTGTCCTAAATGCAGGTCAATCTTCTGAGCTGGATGCGGAGCCATTGTAACCTCAGGATAAGAAGCAGACAGGTCAGCATTCGGGTATTTCTCTTAAATAAGATTGTGCAGGATGCAAAAAAAAGGCATTGAAATAGTGAAAAAATCTGGCAACATTAGTAATATATTTTACATTTACTAACTAAATAATTAATCCAACTCAAGCGATGTGCCATATTTAATTATTTATGTCTCCACACTTCATTCACCTACTTCTGTTTGCTTACAAGTATTTGTATACTGTTATAAAGTTTAAGCAGTGATAAAATAGCATATTCTCATCACATTTTCAACATATTTTTACATATTTTTTGCATTAAATGATAGAAAATAGTATCAATAATAGTATCAATAAGAACAAGTATCGATAAACGGTATCAGAAATGTTACGATATTGATATAATGAAAATGATGTCCATGCTTACTTGAAATACCTTACAGTATTTGAATTCTAAGATTGTGGTTGTGTGCTATTTGTTTGCTTGGTCAAAGGGCCTGTCACCTGAACTATACTAGTAAACCTGTTCGGAAGTGTAGGTGCTATATAAGAAGAACTACTACCTGTTGATTTTGATGATATAGGTATTATAAATTGGCCAGAGTTTTTTAGAAAGTAGTGTACTTTAATATCTGTAATATGACAGGATTTTACTCAATGTTTTGAACTCTCTGATGTTGATCTCCTCTCTGATCATAGAGGCTTGTGTTAAGATCATCCTCATCGCAGGTTAATCATCTTAGAGCGATTGCGCCGGTGTTTGTGGCTTGCCGTCGATCTCATAGTTTACTTTTAAGTCTATATTTTATACTTGGTTTTATCTCCTATGTTACGCAGTGCGGCCTGTCTCTACTGATTTATGACAAATCAACTTTACTAAGTTTTCGACCGAGTGGAAATGAGCTGTGGTCCTCAGAAAAAAATGGCTCACATCATTCACCTCCTTTTTCGATGCTGATACCTAACCACCTTCGCCGATGGTCATGTCCCCTGCCAGCGAGGAAGCGCAGGAGGAAACGCGGCAAAAGAGGTGGCTTTTCCGTCAAGTTGAAACAGCATCTAGTTCAGCAGTGCGAGACGCATCAATTTCGGGCCCTCACTTGGAAGGGTGTGGTTGGCGATTTCTTCATTCGCTGGCGGTCCCTGGATCCAGTCGGCAGGTGGAATGTTTCACTGACTCCGGCGGCAGAAGTTCCGCTCCCTGTTTTCGCTACACCCCGAGTTCATCGTGGAGGAGTGTGTGTGAACCATCTTCGCACACTCCCCCGGGCACGACAGTCTGATGTGTCCGCTTCTGATCTATTACCTTGTTCCAGGATGGGACTGATAAACGCCAGATCAGTGGTAAATAAGACTTTTATTATTAACGACTTATTTACGTCGTGCGAATTGGATTTTTTATTTATCACAGAGTCTTGGCTAACCACCGGAAATCAAAGTTCTCTCTCTGAACTGTTACCCCCGAACTGCTTGTGTTTTAACTCCCCTCGTAAATCAGGTCGTGGTGGAGGCTTGATCTCTTTGTTCAAAGACACTTTCTCTTGCCATGAAATTAGGACAAATAACTATCAGTGTTTTGAGTTGCAGTTGTTCACCTTGGAGTTGAACGTTACACTCTTGGTTGCCTTAATATACCGCCCTCCAAAGCATAACACAGACTTTTTAAGTGAGTTTGCAGCCTTTCTGGGGGATGTTTCATTGACATATGACAAACTCTTGATTCTTGGTGATTTCAATGTCCATGTTTGTTGTACAGGTGATACATTAGCAAAAGAATTTCTTACTCTGCTCAATGCATTTGATCTAGAACAACATACGAATGTCCCAACTCACCAGCTGGGACATACACTTGATCTTGTGCTATCATATGGGTTTTCACTAAATGATCTTGAGGTTCTTGACAATGGATTCTCTGATCATAAAACTGTTATGTTTTCTGTTCCATCTGCTTTTAATGTGCCTAAAATTACACAGCCTATGCGTAAATCTCGTTTAATCACTTCCACCACCACCGAAGCTTTTTCTTTAGCTTTTTGTGATGCTTTTAAATCAGTGGATGTCAGTCAATGTGACTTGAGTGCAGCCGAGCTCTTGTCCAAGTTTAATTCCACATGTGTGGATGTTCTAGATTCAGTGGCTCCTGTTAGATTATTTAAACCCAAACTAAAATCAGTGCCCTGGATTGATGACAATATACGCTCTTTAAGGCAGATTTGCAGGAGAGCGGAACGTCGGTGGAAGAAGGATAAGCTCCAAATTTCCTTTGAAATATTAAAAGATTCACTGTTTAAATTTCAAAAGGAAATAAAATTAGCAAAATCAAGGTATTTTGCGGCAATTATTGACACAAATTACCATAGACCAAAAACTCTTTTTACCATTTTTAATAATGTTGTGAATCCAACTGTTGGTGTGCTCCCAGATGGGTCAAAAACAAGATGTGATGAGTTTCTCAGGTTTTTTATTAATAAGATTAGTAGTATTAGACTGGGGATTTTACCATCTGTTTCTGATCCTTCTGTTGGTTCGGTATGCTCTACTGTCTTCTGCCAGTTTGAACAAATCTCTCTTACACAGCTTAAAGAAATAGTGTGCCAGTTAAAGCTGTCTGGTTCTTCCACTGATGCTCTTCCACCATATTTTTTAAAGCAAGTTTTTAACACAGTAGGTCCTTTTATTGTAGCTTTAGTAAATCAATGTTTTAAAACTGGAAATGTACCTGACGTTTTAAAACTTGCCACTGTAAATCCTCTGCTGAAGCAACCAAATTTAGATCCATCTGTTTTAGCCAACTATAGACCTATTTCAAATCTGTCTTTTATCACAAAGATCTTAGAAAAAGTTGTATTGCAGCAGCTGCAAAGATTTTTAGATGATCACAAAATTTTTGAGGTCTTTCAGTCAGGTTTCAAAAAGCATCATTCAACCGAAACCGCGCTTGTTAAGGTTTTAAATGATATTTTGCTTACTGGCGATGCCGGGGACTGTGCGGTGCTTGTGCTGTTAGATCTGAGTGCTGCATTTGACACAGTAGATCATGCCATCTTGTTGGCCCGCTTGGAGCATGTTGTGGGGATAAAAGGAAGTGCCCTGGATTGGTTTAAATCCTATCTGTCCAATCGCAGTTTTAAAGTCACTATTGGAGAACATTCATCTGAGGCAGCACATTTGTCATGTGGTGTTCCACAGGGATCTATTTTAGCCCCTATTCTTTTCTCCTTATATATGCTTCCTCTGGGCTCTATTTTTCGAAAACATGGTCTGTCTTTTCACTGTTATGCAGATGACACCCAAATCTACCTGCCTTTGAAACAACGTTCAAATGGGCTAGAGACCCTTATGCTCTGCTTGTCGGATGTGAAAGACTGGTTGTCCTTGAACTTTCTAGATTTTAATGAAAGTAAGAGTGAAATGATTTTGTTCGACCCGTCAAACTCTTCCAGAGCACCGATAGTTAATCTAGAAAAATTAAGTTTTTCTATGAAGCCCTGGGTAAAAAATCTTGGTGTTATCCTAGATGATGGCTTGAGCTTTGACAAACAGATAAATGCAGTGGTCAAATCCTGCTTCTTTCAGCTTCGACTATTAAAAACAGTTAAATCTATTTTATCTAGAAAAATTTTGAAAAAATAATCCATGCATTTATTACCACTAGATTGGACTATTGTAACTCATTATACTTTGGGATTAGTCAGAAAACCTTATCCCGGTTACAAGTAGTTCAAAATGCTGCTGCAAGGCTTTTAACAGGGACCAAGAAACATGAGCATATTACACCAGTTTTACGCTCTCTGCACTGGCTGCCTGTGCACTATCGAGTCACTTTTAAAATGCTGCTCTTGGTTTTTAAATCTCTAAATGGCCTGGCACCTTCTTATCTGTCAGACATTTTAATTGAGCATCAGCCTGGTCGGTCTCTTCGGTCATTTAACCAGAGACTGTTATTCATACCTAAGTCGAGGCTGAAATGCAGAGGTGACCGTGCTTTTGCAGTAGCTGGTCCTAGGTTGTGGAATGCTCTGCCCCTCTGTATCAGATCTGTTTCATCCCTGTCTGTTTTTAAATCTAGGTTAAAAACTTATCTCTTTGATTTGGCATTTTATCAGTGAAAAGTGTCTGTTTTAGCAATAATTTTATAATTTTATATATACATTTGTTTTTATCTGTTTTGATTTGTACTGTGCAGCACATTGGTCAACCTCTGGTTGTGTTAAATAGTGCTATAGAAATAAAATTGACATTGACATTGACATCTTGCATGGATACAGACCAGATCAAACTGTTTATATTAACTTCGGGATAAGCAAGAGACAAACTAAGGGCCATTGAGAAAGAGTGTGCTCAGGAAGCACCTTCTCTGCCATGTTGCTGTCAATTAAAACCTATTGACATCACAACTTTCTACTGTAAACAAAAGCCCCACCTTTGAGGTTGTCTGATTGCTCCAGTGCTTTGGAATTGATATTGATGAATGGTGCTGCTGCATTTATGAATAATGATGTTGTAAAAATATTATAATATATTTGTAGATAATTAAAAAACATATTGCTTATTGCATATTGCATATTGTTCATAAAAAGTGAACATATTGCTTATGTGAAATGCAGTGCTAAAGTTACTTATTCTCCTTTGAAAAGGTGCATTCCTTGATAGAAAATGATCTGTTTTTGTTTTGGTCTGTTTAACTCTGCCCACTGCCAGTTTACCCAATTATATTTTGCCACCCTGGGTTGACTTGGCAGAAAACACAGATTATTTGATTTCTGTCATGAAAGCTGACTCAATATACATGTGGATATGATCAAAATGCGACCTCTGGAGGAAAGTAGCGGCCTCCGAAGTGAGATGCAGATTCACATGAGGTGATTTTTAATTGTTAAAAATTAATATATTACAAATTCAAACCTTAGCTTTAATGTAATATAATAAACATATATAAAGCACATTCCAAGTTGTGCGATTAATCGAAATTGAATGGCAATCGCAGTTTGAAACGTTGCAATTAGCTTATTGCAAGAGGCTGTGATCTAAAATACATATGTGTATTATATAATTTCCTCCACCCAGAGCAAATGCATGACTGCCGTCTGTGTATGACAGTCTTACTAGCCAATTGAGTGAGCACACTTTTGTTTTGCCCAATCAGAATTGTGCAACAGAACTATGCAGAAAGCCCACAAAAAAACAAACAGGAATGCACGGACAAGTGGTATGATGGCGTCTGCCGCTTCAAAAGCATTAATATACAAATTCATATCAAATAAAAACAGCATGTCGGTAATAAGGGAATATTTTGGTTTAAAAGTCACAAACACTGAACAAAAACAGGCCATTTATAAGAGCTGTCACAGAATTGTTGCCACAGCATGAGGAAACCCAACAACCAGCACCTAAAAAAGAACCACAGGCAGCTATGTGTGGAATGTCTTGCTCAAAAGTCAACTAAAAGTATTGCCAGTGATGCTCAATCTAGTAGCAAGCAACAGAAAATTCAGAGTTGTTAGCAGCTGTTACACCATATGAAAAAACATCACAAAGGAATCAGGAGATAACTAACGCTATAACTCACTACTCTTTGCTCTAGAGGAAAACGAGTTCTGAATATTTCTGAATATTTATAAACAAATTTTAATAAAAGTTGGAATAAGTTCCTTTTTTAACTAACACTCACTGCATTTTAGCAGTAGGAAGCTGCGATACAGAATATTGAGCTGAAGCGGGATTACAAAATTAAATCACAATATTATCCAATATTTTGAATTTGGATCGCAATACCTAGTTCAACCACTAGGTTGAACTGTTGATGCTACATACTACACCTTTAATTTGACATAGCACATTAAAAACACAGTGCTCATGTGTAAGGTGCTGCAAAAGATGTGAGACATGAGCATAATGGTGACACATCCATTGAGAACCAATCTAAAAATAGAACATTGGAATGAAATGTTCCACATGAATAGTCCCTATAACAAGTGTAGATTTGACTTGGTTTGAGGTGCTTTTTTGCATTCCTTGGTTAATTGAATGGCTGTTGCCTTTCTATCAGCCAGAGGCAATCTGGCAATTCTCTTCTGACCTCTGGCATCAGCAAGGCATACAGAACTGCTGCTCACTGGACATTTTCATTTTTTCAAACATTTCTGAAATACTCAGAGCAGCATGTCTGGCACCAGTAACATTCCTCTTTCAAAGTCACTGAAGATATGAACCTTAGCCAATTGGATTATCCACATATACATGCCCAAACGCCCTACCATTTGACTGTCTGATTAGATATTTGCATAAGCAAACACTAGAAAAGGTGTTCTGGTAAAGGTATAAGTGAAATACCCTTATGGACTTTAGACAGTGCTTATTAAAAATGAATATTGCAACATTCTGACTTTAAACCCCATGTTGGTGCACAAAAGCCTCTCAGTGAACTTTTCTCCTGTATTGTGCTTTCCATTTCTTTATATAACCGTACTCTGTTAGTTCCATGGCAACCGGTGTGAATGGCTGCGTGGTGCGAATTAAGTCTGAAGTCATTATGAAAGTAATTAGCGAGTGTGTGTATGTGCGCGCGGGTGGAACTGGAAGCCCTCTGTCTCATTCTGTCTCGTCTTCTTCTAAGGCTGCTTTCAGATGAGTGCAGATGGGTCCAGGTTCTGCCATCTGTTGAGGGACATCGGTGTGCACGATTTTTATTTATTTTACGTTAATTAGGAAATAGAATATCAAAAATGTAGAAGCAGTGATCTGGTGGGTTAACTCAACGGTTAACTCTGGGTTATATGCCTATAGTATTTAACTTGAAATCCCTGTCAGAATGTGCCTTGACGATGGCGGTTCTCCTTGCAGTGAAACAGGCTGTTGTGACACATAAATGTAAATGCGCTTCACAATTTGCATTTAGGAAAAATTCATCTTCACAGATGATTAGAGAAGATTCATGTCATTACGACGGTGTCTTAAAGAGTGATGCCTTCTGCTAGACAGCTTTCTGAGAGATGTGGCAGTGTTTGCTTTTCCATATGAAAGTCTGATCAGGAATAGCTCTGGACTATTAGCTTTGTCAATATTTGCTGGGGTAAATATTTTATGGATCTTGGTCGTTCTCTATTTCCTCATCTATAGAAATTCCTCAGGGTTATATATGATGGATCATCCTCTGCTATGTTGTGTATGGTTAAGAAGTGCATACATTTAGTAAAAAGAGTCTAATTTAGTTTATGCCAATTTCTTGTTATTTATTTATTAATTTTTCTTCGGCTTAGTACCTTTATTAAGCCACAGCGGAATGAACCGCCAACTTATTTAGCACATGTTTTACACAGCGGATGCTTAGTTTATTCAATTCACCTATACCACAAGTCTTCGGACTGTGGGGGATACCGGAACACCTAGAGGAAACCCACGTGAATATGGGGAGAACATGCAAACTCCACACAGAAATGCCAGCTAGCCCAGCTGGGACTCGAACCAGTGACCTTCTTGCTGTGAGGCAACAGTGCTATGCACTGAGCCACCGTGACAATTTTTTGTTAGATCATGTTTACTGTGGCTTCATTTGACATATATGACTTTATGACTTAATATGTATAAACAAAGAAAACAGGCAACCCAGCAAACAGTTGTGTATTTAATAGACATCTAATAGACATCTAAACGTAGACAGCTTGGCTAAAACAAGACTAAACTTGGGCTGTCAGTGAATATCTAATAGACATCTAAGAATAGCTCAACTAGACTAGTCATTAAATAAACCGATTAGTCAGTCTTTATATGTGTAGGGGTGTAATGGATCATGTAATGGTGGGTTTCTTAGGTTAAAGGTGTTTTCCGTCACTACTTGTTTAGCCTGCATTAATGGATTCAGTGTAAGCTGCATGATTAAAAAGATTAGGATGTCAACACCCACACAACATAAATTATAAATAATGGTGATTTGCGTAAGTTTATTAATCCTTTGAATCGCTGCATTCAAATCTGTGTTTGAAAAATGCAAAAAATCCTGAAAGAGATTCAGTCATTGGTCTTTTGAGTTAGTTATATAGTTACAAACAGTCAAATAACACAGAAGTACTGGGATAATAGTTACAGTTTAGATAAAACCACTGATGTTTATGGTAAAGATTAAAAACACCGTCATGGGCACAAAAAATGAAAGTTGTAGGCAGCAATTATGTTAATTAACCAAAAGGTGGCGACAACCAGCCATCAAAAATATGCCACTGAATAATTCTTCAAAAATGACAGATCTAGCAATGAAACATGAGGTTTTATGAGTGAATAATTGAATCATTGAAAATGAGACTAAAAAAATTATGGGTTTTACAAATTATAATGTTAGATTTCTACATTTAGTGTTATCAGCAACAGTAGTAGTAACCATGAATTTTTCACAGTACTGAATATTTTACAGTTTACAGTAAAACTAGGCTGGAGCAGGCGGGAGCGGGAATAAAATTTCAGTCCCGCGCAGATCTCTAGTTTCATCTGCAGACAATCAAAAAAAATATATTGCTTAAGGGGGCTAATAATATTGACCTTAAAATAGGTTTCAAAATATTTAAACCTGCTTTTATTCTAGCCAAAATAAAACAATTATATATATATAGCCTTTATATATAGATATATAAATATATTTAATATGATATATATAAATATATATATATATATATATATATATATATATAAAGAAAAACTCCTTGCTCTGTTAAACATCATTTGAGAAATATTTAAAAAAAAAAATTTACAGGAGGGCGAATAGTTTTGACTTCAACTGTATATCGTTTTGAATAATCGTGATTACAATTATGAGCAAAATAATCGTGATTATGATTTTTCCCATAATCGAGCAGCCCTACTAGTATTCATTTATTTCTGTTTATTTGAACACTAGTCTAGTTTTGGCCTTGTTTTAGACATCTATTAGATAGCCCAAATTTAGTCTTCTTTTAGCCAAGACGACTATGTTTAGACATCTATTAGACATTTTTAAAAACAAAAAATGCTTGCTGGGTATTCATCGCGTTTATTTCAGGACACCCTCACTTACTTGAATATTATCATCATAATTTCTGGCACAGATCCACAGTGTTTACACATTTTAATCGCAGAAGCTTAATGGCACTTAAAACTGTGTCTGCATATTAATCTTTCAAATTACAAAGTGCAACTAAAGTACAAAGACGAAATAAGTTCCAAACAAATAGCCAACTGTAGGTGTTAATTGCTGTGCCGGCTGACATGTTAATAAGAAATATTTTGTATTCGTCCTTTGTTTGCATGTGATACAACTCGCTATTCAAATGCTGGTAAGAAAAATGGCACTTTTAATGACATAAACGCACGCACCCACAAATATGCCTCGCTCCTCATGAATATTCCTGGGAAGATTTGTATGTTGATAAGTTCAGTTACGTGAGTGACATCTAGGATCACAATATCAACATTGGAAATGCGGATATGAGGGAAGAAGACGCCTGATTTATGTCCTCTCTCGCATGCACACTCACACACATACATACGCAGGCAGCTTCCAATACACTTGGCTTACAGACGAGGGCTGGAAAGGTCAGTGGCTGTTAATGAGCTAAGTCTAGCCTATTGTCTCCAAGTACCAGGATATTCGTCTTTCTGGAGAAACTGCGCAGCTGAGAGACAAAGATTGCATACCTTTTTCGTAGTCAGCACTGTGTTTAAATTAACATCTACATTCCACAAGTAGATTCCTAACATTCCTGTTTGTGTGTGGAATCAGGTGAATTAACACTAATGAAGCCTTTAGACTCATTGTTACCTGTTTACTTCATGCATTTTTAATAGACATCTATTTAATTGTGAAAAGGAAAAGTGTAAATGCTCTCCGAAATGCGTTTGAGATCTGATCTCTTAAACCACTTCAAGAGGTCATCTAAGATGCAGTCCTGATGAAACTGGACAGGTCTAAATGCATCTGGTGTTAAAATCACACATGCAAATGCTATTCATCACCAGAGATGCGGTTTGGAATGTATTATTTTATTTTTTTATTTCATTCTATATTTTAGTGATATCAAATGGCAGTATTAACCAACCCAAGCTCATTCTGAAAACATACCGCTATATACATTTCTGAAGAGTGCCAAATACGTCCCAGGAGCTATGATTTTATGCAGTTTTTGCGAATCCACCAGAGGGCGCTGTGTATGCTTTTTGAGATCTCAAATTTCTCTCACAAGTTGCCTGTTCTTCCTGTGTAAATCCACCAGAGGCCGCTGTTGACTGACCGACTGACCGACTGATCGACTGACCCACCCTCCTTCTTCCTTAAACCCAACCAATAGTGTTTTCAAAAGCACGGATTTAGCCTGTAATGACAGTAATCACGGAGCCTGCCTTGTGTACTTGCTATATTTTCCCGGAGAACGACTGAAGTACAAAATCTCCTGGAGCCTACTTATTAAATCATATGTATGCTGAAAAAGATGTATAGCTTACATTTCTTTAACAAATAATAATCAATAAAATACGATGTACATGATAATTTAGTCAACGTAACCTAGTAATGTTGGAATAATATACATTTAACAGAGACACATTTATGTGGCGAAATGTAAATGGAAACATTTACATAAATCAAATAGCTATCTGATCAGAGAAAATACATGAAGTGACCAGATGTACAGTAAACAGGCCCTTAAAATATGAATGCAGGCCTTCATTCATTCATTATTGGCTTAATCTCTACAGGGTGGGCCATTTATATGGATACACCTTAATAAACCTATTGGGAATTTCACAAGAAAAAAACAACAACGGTGTGCTTGGTTTTAACGTAACTTTATTCTTTCATGAGATATTTACAAGCCCCCTCACATATACTAATGTGCCACAAACAGGACGTTAATATCACCAACCATTCCCATTTTATTAAGGTGTATCCATTTAAATGGCCCACCCTGTATTTCAGAGGTCGCCACAGCAGAGTGAACCGCCAACTATTCCAGCATATGTGTTATGCAGCGCATGCCATTCCAGTCGCGACCCAGAACTGGGAAACACCCATACACACTCATTCACAGACACACACTCATACACTACGGCCAATTTAGGCCCCGTTTACACTTATATGTTTAAGTTTTAAAACAGCATTTTAGCATAAAAACGATCCACGTCCACACTGGCGTTTCACCTAGCGTTTCTGAACAGCTCTCCGTCCACACTACACTGCTGAAAACACACATCACATGACCACACACACCCACTGGCATGCAGCCTTGAGCACAGAACCCCAGGTGAGAGCTGTGCACGTCGGACTGTTCATCAAGAGTCTACCACTGGATCTAATCTCACTATATTTGTTCAACGTGATATTTAATTCATCTTGTTGTCTACGACTAATGACATATTCCCCGACTTTGGTCTTTTGAATCTATTACTTGTTCTCAGGTAACGTGTTTTGGCTGAGTGCAAAGATAAGTTAATATATTAATCTATGTAACCAAGCACACTGATTCTGCATATTTGACTGATTGCTTGCCTTTGTTTCCTATATTGTATTAACTTATTGTATGTTATACTTTTATAATGGCCGTTATTGATTATTAAAACTGATATTCAGCAAAAGAGATGTTTTTTTTACTGAAAATGAAAGGAATCAGTTTTGTTATAGGCTCTGTTTTGTTATACATATGCATACAGTGAAGATCATGGTCATATAAATATGTAGCTACACAACGCCTCAACATTTTTGATGTCTGTCAAGTTGTTAATATCAAAATGAAAAGAGGCAGTTCCTTATATCATGTTTTTATTTATTGTTAAGATAGTAAAACAACTTAGCCCAGGGTGATGTGAATGGGGTTATAAAATACACTGTTCCCTTTGAAGATTTACCCAATGTGTCCTCTGGAGTTTGTTTTCTTTATCAAATTTGCAAAGTCTGAACTTACAAGGAAAGGACCTAAGAATTTACTTTGTGTACTTAATATTGAGAAAAAGCCCCAATCAGATTGGCGAATGTCTCTGTTTTCCCCCATCCACACAGACAAGGAGCAGCAGCGTTTTAAAATGAAAATGGCCTCTTCAGCGTTTTCAAAATGCTGTTTTAAGCACTCGAAAACTCCAGGGTAGTGTGGACAGAAGGCATAACTGTAGCAAAATTTGTGCGTTTTAAAACGAAACTTAATTTATTCAATTCACCTATAGCACGTGTCTTTGGAATGTGGGGGAAACCAGAGCACCGGTAAAAACCCGCACAAACTCGGGGAGAACATGCAAACTCCATACAGAAATGCCAACTGACCCAGCCGGGACTCACACCAGCAACCTTTTGCTATGAAGCGACAGTGCTAACTACTGAGCCACCCCTGAATGCAGACCTTTAGTTGGCAAAACTGCATTCTGGATTCTGTCTGTATTCAAGCAAACATGTTTTTTTTTTAAATGCCAATGTGGATTTTACACCTTTAAAAAAGGCTCTGACAGTTGGAGAAGCATGAGCATTTTTAGAAGTGTGCTGGTGTTTTTTTGGCGCTTTGGTGGATGTGCACCCTAAATACACACTGCGCATGTTGTCAGTGCAAAATATACTGCAAGGTAAGATTGACATATGTTATGTTTCCTAGATTCCTGCATTTAGAGTTCAATGTTTCCATACAGATTTATAAAGGTAATTGGAGACAACCGATTGCTTTCATTGCACTTTGATACTAACCTTCCTTTAGTAAACACTATACTTATTCCATTTTCCTTTCCCTCATTCACCCACACACAAAACATACTCTCCGTTCCAGTGACTGCTCTTTACCTCGGCATGGTGACACCTCTTGTAAATCCTCTGTTGTTTTTTTCTGACTTGCCCTGTTATTCATCACTCAAATTCATTTGCAAGCCCTGAGGTGTGTGTGTGCGTGCCTGTGTGTGTGTGCGTGTGTGTGCATGTGTGTGTGTTAACTGAGATGCAGGGATTCGTGTGTTTGCTGATGGAAGGAGAAAAGGCTTGTTTCTGTATCTGTCGGCTGTACTTCTTCCTCTCATTCCCTAATCCCTCAGTGTTGCAGTCATCTCGGAGCAACAAGCCCCTCACAACTGTCAATATCCAGACCAGAAAATCTCACTTCCTGATCTCTGCTCTCCTACCGCCGTTAGACAGACTTATAAGCCTCACCGATGTGCTTAGCATGAAGATACACCGCTTGCCACTCAATCCCCAATAAGCTTGATGGAAGATGCCATTTCAGGGTTTGGGGGACAAATAATGATGTGAGGCAAAAATGGTGGTCTGTATTGAAGTTGAAAAATTTGACACCAGAAATATTACAACATGTGATTGGCTTCTCTTTGAGCAGGTCTATAATGTTGCTTAAATTTATTTCATGGTGAGAATTAAAAATAAGTTTCTATGTTGACGCTAATTTATTTTAAACTAGGCAATATTAGATCAATAAAATTAAAAACATATTTTTGGTTGTTTGTTATTAATAATAATGATGATTTAATAGTTATGTATTAAGAGTAAAAAAATCAACATATTGATGTTTTTATGCTAATGATCAACTGAAAGTTACCTAACGCTGACCCATTGAGGTAATTAACACAAAACATTACACATGTAATATCCCATATTGATAGGGAAATAATATATACCACATTATTAATAGCATTATTATGAAATATTAATCAGATAGACTTCTTAGCAACTCATCATTAATGCATTAGTTCTTAATGGGTCATAAACTGTTATTATCTGTGAATTCATTAAACATAAATGGATGCATATAAATTGTTACCTACTGTTTTTCAAGATACTTTGAATAACAGAAAGTTAAAAAAAACACAGCTTTTAACTCTTTCAAGCGTATGATCACACCGGTGTGATCAACCTTAGCTGGTCCCTGAAGCATACAATCACACTGGTGTGATTAGAGCATTCAGAGTGCACTTCATCAACTGCTAAAATTCAAATCTGATGGTGTGCACTGATGCAAAGAAAGAGGTGTGCATTGCTTGTCATTAAACACAATTTATTCGTGCTTTCAAACAAATAACATTTATTTTAGGTTTCAGACATTCGAATATACATAACTACAGCTATTTAAAGTTAAGGTGACTATTTAAGGTTTATAAAATACACACAGATATCTGTGCAAATGGAAATAATTATTATTTTTCAATATATTAGTTCATGTAAGACATACGCTGTTTATGTTACTTGAATATTTTCTCTATTCCACTACCAAATAAACAGCTGCTTACCTTTATGTATTTCAGCAAGTTAAAGAGAAGTATTTATATTATTTATTAAATTATGTATTAATTGTTTATGTTAGTGTCTAGCCCTACCTCAACCCTAAACCCAGCCCTTACAGTAATGTAAAAACATTATTTGTTGTGCAGTGTCACAAAAATTTTGCTATATTGCTATATCCTCAGCTGTATTTCATGTAGACTTCACTTCGCTGCAGGAGAGGGTGAAGTCTAGATGGGATAACGTCAATTGACTTGAGTATCCTCAACTGTATCCCATGTAGCTAATAAAATACAATTAATGTGTAATTCAATAAATAATAGAAATACTTTTCGTTAACATCTGATCACAGCTGTATCCCTTCTAGAACAACAATGGCATCTATTACCCCTCATTTAACAAATACTATGATCATTATTAAGTTGTTTAAAAGACAAAATATATGTTCTATCACATATCTAAGAATCAGAGTATCAAATTTCACAATATAATTACAACATTTGTCAATATTTACAGAAATGGGCAAAAATAAACAAAATATTATATACTGAATACATAGATCATTGGGGCTGGTGGGTCATGTGATAAACTTGACGCATCACCATGGGAACCTTCTTCTAAGTAACGCTCACAAAAAAAAAAAAAACTCAGGGGTCAGCTGGAGTATTTTAAACTCATGTGTGAAAGGGTTTATAGAGTGATTTTTTTAATAATCTAAAATATATATATATATACATTCTTTATATGTATTTTTCTGAAAATGATTTATTTAAAATCATTTAAATTAATTATTTATTTCCTGATAAAATATTAATTCATGTCTTTAAGCTGTAAGTAAGCAAGCAAGTTTATAATCCAACAATTATATATATATATATATATATATATATATATATATATATATATATATATATATATATATATATATATATATGTATATATATATATATATATATATATATATATATATATATATATATATATATATATATATATATATATATATATATATATATATATATATATAATTAAAATCCATCAAAAGGCAATAACACAGGGGTGCTTAATCCTGTTCCTGGAGATCTACATTCCTGCAGAGTTCAGCTCCAACTCTGATCAAACACAACTAAACCATCCAAGTAGGATCTGAAGTAGCACTTGACAATTAAAGACAGGTGTGTTTGATCAAGGTTGCACTTGATCTCTGCAGGAAGGTAGATCCCTAGGAACAGGATTGAGCAGCCCTGAAATAGCACATCTGAAAATAATTTGCTTAATATTAATTTAGCACCATTTTTTCTACCCATTATGGAATAATGCTAGATGCATAGATATTAACAGAACAATTAGCAATTCAAATGTATTAGCACATGTGCTTAAGATGTTAAACAGTATTCAGTAAATAATTATACTGTTTTTCACTTGTGGTCCCCCTTTGTTTTTATATCACACTTACTGTGACACACACAGTAAAAATGTTGGGTTCCACACAATCAATTTGTGTTGAGACAACATGAAAGAATTAAGTTAACTTAATAACTTTTACAAATTTAAGTGGATTGAACATAAAACTATTAAGTTGTCCAAAAAAAACAAGCTCATTTTATATGAATAGTCATTGTATAATAAAAACTCAACCGAAGATAGGCTACATTTTTTTTTGGACACAAGAACATTACAATACACTACTACCATCTATCTATCCTCAAATTCAAATACAACTGCCCACAAGATAGTTGTCTTAAGTAAAATATATGTGCAAGGCTGTTTCTGAGGTTAGATACACAGTAGTGATGGGATGTTCGGATCTTTAATGTGAACTGATTCAGTCAGTAATCATAATTTCAGTCAGTTAAAACATCACCATGATCTGAAAAGTTTCTTACAGTTAAGTTTTGCAACCCAACTGAAGCATGATTCACTTATTGAAATTCCATTATGATTTTCTGTTATGAAATAACTTGCGTTTTGCCAGATTCTCTCATTTAAGCCCTCGGATTACCCGCTCTGTAGTTATTAAAGTTTAGTTCAGTCACAGCAGGCTGTCATGTACTGTTTGTGTTCGGTTCACTGAATCACGCACGTGTAGTATTATCAGTTTACCGCTTCTCAAATCTGATCTCAGTGTACTGTTGTATTAACTGAATATACAGTATATATTATTTTATATCGAGTCAGAAGGGGGTATCAGACATGTTAAAAAGTAAGTTGTTTATGGATAAGTGCTTAACATTACTGGAGACGCAAATCGTTTCAAATGATTCAGTTCGATTTTGGTGAATTAGTTCAACAGGTTCACTTAGAAGAACTGGTTAAAAAGAAGGATTCATTCATGATTGCGATCACTAATATGATAATAAAACCTATTATTGGACACAAATGTGTTAAATTAATACTCTTAAGCCTGGTTTATACTCGACGCGTCTGCTAGTTCCCTTGAGTGCGCGCGGCGAATGTGACATCACCACGGAGTTTGCGGAAGTTCACTTCTGGTGCATGCTACATGATTTCGACTGGCGGAGCGCATGCACTGTTTGAGACTCGAGTGAACAGTGCGTGCAGCGTCACGTTTGATTGGAGTTGAATATGAACTACTTTGAAGAGATTTTGTCTGAAACAGGTACGACTATCCAGATATCTTTATGATCCATGATCAAAGAGATAACCCGATGATCAATAATTCTTGGCTAGAAATTGCAACAGCCGTGGGAAAGGAGGAAAGTTTTGTTAAAAAGTTTGGAAAAACCTGAGGGAGTTTGTTAAAGCCAAAAGTGGCCATGGAAAAAGTGGAGACCCAGGTACACAATTACAGAAATATGTTTTTCCACCAGTCATAGATTTTACACTGATCTATATGTTACAATTTAATAGTTACAAAACTATAATTAAGGAACAAATTATTTCTTTGCTAACTGGAAAGGAATATTTGAACCTACCAGTTTAAAATATACTGATGCCCTGTTTTTCTAGGTTTTAGTAGTGATAATGGTCAAGAATGTTGGACCAATAAAGCATTTTTAGCATAAGTAGAGGACAGAAACTAGCCAGACAGTAATGTGTGAATTGTTTTGTGGGCTAAATCAAAAATCTGTATTTTTTAGTAAGTGTGTTTTTTTTTTTCTTCTTTTATTCTTGCCATAATAAAATATATATTTGTAGAGCAACTCATGTTCTGTTGTCATTTATATTTTAATAAACTTTAATAGGTAAAACTGTCTGAGATATGAACAAAAGCAAGTGATGCATCTAAGTCTGATTAAAAAAATCTTGAATGGTTCTAAAAATCCTTACAATAAAAATAATTAGTTTAAAAATATTGAATGATTTTAATATGACGTAGTTCCGGAAACTTTCTACTTCTCTGTTTATCTGTTTGATTTTACGGTCAGTTTCTTTTGACTGTCCCCTGTTGTTTTAAAGAATATCACAACAACGAACACGGCAAGTATAAAAGCCTCATTTGTTTCGCGAGGTGCACACGCAGTCAGCGACGGTGCGCGATGCGGCACCAGGTGAAAGTATAAATCCAGCTTGAAGTGTCTCCTCGGGTCGTATTTAATGTTGTCACCATGCTGCTGTCATGTCCAGCTGATGTTTTTGTCATGGGAGCAACAGCGAGGACCGACTGGAGGAGGATCGGCTTGATTTGGCCAATGGCAGCAGGATTACAGACTCTAAGGTGCTGTACGGTCAAACACCTGGAAGCAAAGACGAAAACGAAGGCCGTTTTTGCTATAGTTAGTTTTCAGTTATTTTTTTATGTACACAATACAGTTTCAGTTAGTTCCTGTTTTTTTTTTTTTTTTACTTTCATTTTTATTTTTGTTTGAGTTAATGAAAATGTTTTATCAATTCTAGTTTTTGTTCGTTTCGTTAACTATAATAACTTTGCTACGTCCATATCTTTTACTCCTGGGGCCTTATGTGTCAATGCTGCGTACGCACAAAAACTTTGTGTACGCCAGATTTCACGCTCACGATTGGATTTAATAACGATGAAATGAACGTGAGAATGTACGTTGGTTTACGCCAACTTCATGTCTGGCGTACGTGCATTTCTTGTGTGTGTTTGCTTTATTTCCATTGGCGACTCCTAGAGGCAATTATGTTAACTTGCACACTACAAAGTATCTTTGAGCCGTGCAATGGCAGCTGTATGGGACGGGATCATCCGCATGTCTAGCAGATTTATAAGGTTTCTATACCATGCAGTTGACCAGCCAAACATTAAAGCGCAATTTGCAGCGATCGCTGGTTTTCTCAATGGAATCGGAGCGATCGACTACACACACATTGCTATAAAGGTGCCATCTGAAGACGAATTTGGATGAATCAGAAACTTTCCATTAAATAAATGTGCAAATAATATGTGACGCTCAAATGCGCTTAACATAATACACACACTTATTAATGATTCCTACTTGTCTTCCTCGTGATGAAGAGTGTGGGAAAACATGTTGCTTTACGAGCTACGCCACTCACACTGCTATTGACGCTACAAAATTTTACACCTTTACATCAGACCATTTCTTTTTAAATTCATTCACTCCCAAGTGCGTTAACAGCATCAGTTAAACTCTCCCACTCAATTTTTTTTCTTTTGTTATTAATTCCGGAGGACAAACTTGCAAATAACAAAATTTTTCTCCGGTGTACCTCCGATAGGAGCTCCTCCAATTCACATTCTGTTCAAAGTTTCTCTTTTTGCTTGCTTTTGCCATTGCTTTTTCGTTTGGTTTTGCCAAAGTAGAGTCATTAGCATATTCATACAGGGGAGGAGGCAGGGAGGGGTTTTGCGCTCGTGCACTTGCGCTCTGTTTTACGTTACTTTGGATGTACAAAGGGAATATGCGTGGGATTCCGCGTACGCAGTGTTTCATACATCTGAATTTTTTACTGCGTACGCACATTTACAGCTTTGTGCGTACACAATGTTTTAGTATGATTTCAACGCAAGTCTTCGTACATGAGGCCCCTGGTCTTTGAAGGCTAGCAAAATTCTTTCCTCCTGGTTCGCTGTAATTAGCCTTCATCTGACAACTGTATTTGTTGACAGTATTGATGCATTGCAGTTCTCTTGCATCAGTACATTTTACGCACATGTCACCCATGTGGTCCTCCCTGCCAAGATACAAATAAAGCGCTAGCATTGTAGAACTGGACGTCTGTAGGAGTGGACAGACTCATGTCACTGCAGGCTGTCTGAGAGCATCACACCTCATCTCCCTTCTCTGTTTGTTCTCCCTCCTTTCCCTTGCATGTTTACATCACACTTCTCCTCTGAAGTCTCTCCATCCCAGCAGAAAAAAAAAAACTGTGCAGATTGATGCCAGTGTTGTACGTGGTGTGAATTTGGACAGCGTGACGCCCAGCAGAGACGAACAGAGATCTCATCCAGCAGATTTGACAACTCAATGGATCATTCCCCTCCGTCGTCTCTGGGTCAGATTTTCCATTCAAAACACCTTGACACGTTTGATAATGTGACAAATGGGCGTCTTTGTCTGGAAGCAATATCATCAGTATCATCCTCTCTGCGGTTATTTGCGCAATGAGCCAGCAAATGAAATTAACAGAAAGCAAATTAAAATGAGTGAAACTGATTGAAATTGGAAGTAATCCCAAGACAAAGGTCTCAATTTTTAACGCTTTCTCAAAGACCGGCTGATCAGATGGTGCGCGAGTAAACAAACATGTCTGGATGAAATGAATAAATGAATAGACAAATATATGTTTAAAGACTTCATCACAGCCTTGTTTGTTTGCTCTGTGACAGCAAATACCAGCTTCTGGATAATCAACAAAACAAGCTCTCAACACACAGGCTGAGCTGGGCAATAACAGTCGGGGAATCGAGACGCTGCGATTTAATGCCATCGCAAATATTTAGAGGCCAACACTGAATTGAAATAATGCAATATTATATTTGCCTCCTATCAGTACATTATTTGATTTACCGGGTGATGTTTAGCATGTAAAAGAGGATGCATTCGTTTGTGTTTAGCTCCTGAACCTGAAGCAGGACAACCAAAAAAAGCTCTGTTTTTTGTAGATTCCATCACAGCATATGACAGTTGACATTAATGAGAAGTTTAATATTCATGCAGTGTAATACCTGGCTGTTTATTCACTCGATTTGTGTCTGTCCACTCAGAAAATCAAGTTTAAACTGACAAAAGCTTTTAAACAACTGGAGTGACTGCACTGCAAAACATGCTTACTTAGTGTTTTTATCTTGTTATCTTGTTCCAGAATTCTGACCAGAACCAGAAAATCTGAGCACATCACGCCTGTCCTCAGGTCTTTACACTGGCTCCCAGTTACATTCAGAATAGATTTTAAAGTATTATTACTGGTCTATAAATCACTAAATGGCCTAGGACCTCAATGCATTACAGATATGCTCACTGAATACAAACAGATCACTCAGATCTTTAGGATCATATAAACTAGAAATTCCAAGAGTTCAATCAAAGCAGGGTGAATCTGCCTTCAGCTACTATCCCCCTTGGTGCTGGAATCAGCTTCCAGAAATTATCAGATGTGCACCAACAGTAGGCACATTCAAATCAAGACTGAAAACACATCTGTTTAGCTGTGCCTTTACTGAATGAGCACTGTGCTACTTCCGACAGATCGGACTATTATGTTGTTCTCTTCTTTTTCATTCTTTTATAACACATTTTTTCTGTGTTTATGCTTTTTTTTACCATTTTTTTACCGTTTTTATTTCTCTTATACTTGTTTCTTTTATTCCTGTTTATGTAAAGCACTTAGAATTGCCAATGTGTATGAAATGTGCTATATAAATAAACTCTTTAGATAAATAGCTAAAAATCATTTATTTAAATCAGCATTAAAAAAAATGTTTTGTTTTCAAAAATAAATCAACATCTTGCTATTTTTTTCTTAAAACAAGCAAAATGATCTGCCATCTGAGTAAGTGAAATAATTTTAATTCAAACACAAAAACAAGATTATTTTACTTAAGATAGTTTTGATTGTTTTAAGGAATTTTTTTTTACTTATTGTTTCTGAAATAAACAAAACAATATATTTATATATGTTTGCTTGTCTAAACATTATTTCTTGATTTAGGATTTTTTCGATATTTGGACTAGAAACAAGACAAGTGTGGCGTGATTTGTTGCTGTTTTCAGACCAGCGCAACCCTAATTTTCATGTTTTGCGCCATGTTGATTTAAATAACAAATCCATTGGCACCACTTTGTGCACTCATGGGCATGTCGGTCTAGAAAGGAGGTGTTTTAAGGCGCATTGTTGGCACGTTGCTGTTTTGAGGAACTGAAATACACTGCGCCATTGACCAACTAATAGCTGGTCTAAAGTCCAGTGCAGAGCGCGTTAGTTGTGCCTATGCAGGTCCAAAACACTTACACATTGCTTAATACACACATGATATATAGCAATATACTAATATCTTTATATGAAAAAAAATGCAAGTATTTAAATGTTACAAAATTATTATTTTCTACATAAATATAAAAAAACACTGCCTCCATGCCTTCTTTATGTCAGGGGGCTTTTTTTCGGTTTCTTTATGACAATTTGCAATTGTATAATGTTATTATTATTAGCAGTATTATTTATTATATGTATATTTATATTTGTTTTAATTAAAACAAGTTTAGATTTGTCCACCTGTCGGGTTTTGGAGATGTATGCATCACCATATGGGAAATAAAATAGTACATGTGTTTGGATATAGCTCAGTTTTTTTTTTACTACACTTTGTTAATATTGTTCATTTATTTATTTGCTGGAAGTTAGAATATGGAATGTCTTCAATTGAGTGCGTACAACACCGTTTCATTACTCCACGAAAGTAAAGGACTAAAGTAAAGAATTAAAGTGAAGTAAAGAGAAAGTAAAGAGGCCGAATGGAGGAGGCTCGTTCTTTATCCTCGCACAGATGTTCTGTTTTCTCATTAGTAAGCATGGTTTTTCCATTTACAAAGTCTGCCATGTAAATAGCAAATGTGCCATAACGCGACACAACTGACTCTTAAAGGGAATGTTAGAGGAGACTCTGATTGTTTAATGCACGTTATGCTCAAAACACACCCATAACTTATTAAGAGAATAAGCACAACCCTGTTAGACATGCTCTTTAAGCTTTTGTGCCATGCGCTTTAGACTTTCCATCCTAGATCGTTAAAATACAGTAGCTTATCCACCCAAAAAAAGCCACTTTCAGTCACTTTTGACTCCAAAGGAGCAAAGAGTTTTAAAGAAATAGTGCAGCCAAAAAAATTAAACTGTCTTCACTGAAATTACTGTCTTTTGGCGGCTGCTGAAAGCACTTTCTTGACAATTTTCTCTGACATTCTGTTTGACACATGACATAAAGCCCTAAATGCTGGTAACTAATTGAAAGTGGAAACATTAATGCCAAGCCAACTAGTTTTAGAGTGTGGGTTCCCATGAGATGTGTGTATTCCTAGAGCTTTCACGAATGCGGCTTAAATTTTGGAAGTTGTTTCTGCAAGATTTATGTATTTTAAATATTTGTAGTACTAAAAACAAATACGCTTCATAAGACACACATTAACCCCCTGTCACTGTGTGAATAAGTTTTATGGTGGATTTAAACACTTTTGGGAGCTTAAAAAATTTGACACCATTTCACAGGATTGAATAGCTATAATAAAATTTAGAATTACTCCAAGTGTGTTCGTCTGAAAGAAGAAAGTCAAATACAAAGACAATAACTTGAGTTGAAGGTAAAGTATTGAATTTTCATTTTTGGGTCAACTGTTTCTTTAAGTTTTACATTATTCTTGCAAATGTCTTACTTTAGGATGATATGAATCTATCTAATAGCAGAATTTTCATCTTTGGATGAAATGTCCAATAACTACTTAAATGCTACTTACTCATCTCATTCCCCCGGACACCCAGAGGTCAGGGACTGAACTGAAATTTGCACATTTTCCTGTCATACCTTTAAGATTTGGCGGTCACAACCACTGCTTGTAGATCAGCATTAAAGAGTATCTTCAGCTCTGAAATAAGGAGTTACCCATTGGCAATAAAAAGCACTAAGATTGTGTCCTTGACTCGAGCTCTTCAGCAAGGTCCAGCAGAGATCATTACCCAACCCTAGGGACAGGAGTGTGATTAATGGTTATTATGGCCCAAACAACATCCGAGGTCAGAAGTGAAGAAAAAAAGCAATGCAAGAAGTGCCAGACAGATCACTCTTTTGTCTCAAAGTGTGTTTGTGTGTGTATGTGTGTGTGACTCTGCACATCTGCTCAAGATTATACGAGTGTCTTCATGTGCATCTGTGAGTTCCGCCTTGGCTCTTTGATCTCCTCGTGCACCTTAAGTGGATCCATAATACCTTATTTCTGATTAAGTTACAAATATGCGAAATTGAGTTGCGGTCTTTGTAGTCTGCACTACAAAGCACAGACCATTTATCTAAGCTTTCAGTGGAATCAGTGACAGCAATAAGTCTGATAGGGAGTGGGCTCGATCTATTTTCATGCTTATTTGATTAGTCTGCGGCACTCAGAGCATTCCTCTTAGATTAATGAGAGATGTGTCTTCAATCCGGGTGTCGCTCATATGCTGTATTATTGAATTTGTTTCTGTCTCAGAGTAAAAAAAATGGAAAGTTAAATGCGAGATAAGAAGTTGTAAGATAGAAGGTTGCATAGATCGCTCATTTGCGAGATGTGAAATCTCATTTACAATTTGCAATTGCAATATCAATACATCAAGATAGTTAATGTAATGCAATATGGTTGTAGTTTTGAGATTCATATCGTCATTGATGATTTAAAACTGCAATTTTCAGTTCTCATGTGTTGTGTTCTATGTGTTTTTTTGTTATGCGCCAACCTGATTTGACTAAGTAGGACCTGTTCCTGGAATAACATCTATGTTGATCCTGGAACAACATTCCAATCAGCCAATCAGAATTAAGGGATATGCTTAGAGTTTATGTTAAGTTTAGGCTTACGGTTAGGTTTATGGACTTCTACATGATTGTTATCCATCTTTTATTCCCCTCTGATTTTGGGAATAATTTACAGTTATTGTTTGGTTTAGGGGTAGGAAATAAGCATGGATTACATTTTTGTACAAAATGATGTCCCAGGATCAACATAGATGTTGATCGAGGATCGCATCATCTCATCTCATCTAATTTTCATCTGCTTTTCCGGGGCCGGGTCGCGGGGGCAGCAGTCTTAGGAGAGATCCCCAGACTTCCCTCTCCCCAGACACTTCCTCCTGCTCCTCCAAGGGGGATCTCGAGGTGTTCCCTTGCCAGCCGAGAGACATAGTCCCTCCAGCGTGTCCTGGGTCTTCACAGAGGCCTCCTCCTGGTGGGACATGCCTGGAACACCTCCCTAGGTGCCAGCTGACTTCTCTCGATGAGGAGGAGCAGTTGCTCTACTCCAAGCTCCTCACCCTATCTGTAAAGGTGTGCCCTGTCACTCTGTGAAGAAAACTAATTTTCTTAATACAAACTGCCACTTGTATCCGAGATCTTGTCCTTTCGGGCATCACCCATTGCTCATGACCATAGGTGAGAGTAGGAACGTAGATTGATCGGTAAATTGAGAGCTTTGCCTTTCGGCTCAGCTTCCTCTTTACCACAATGGACCAGTACGTCAAATGCTACTGCTGCCGCTGCACCAATCCACCTGTCAATCTCACGTTCCATCCTTACCTCACTCGTGAACAAAACTCCAAGATACTTGAACTCCTCCACCTGGGGTAAGGACTTTTCTCCAACTTGGAGATGGCGAACCACCTTTTTCCAGTGGAGCACCATGGCCTTGGACTTGAAGGTGCTGATTTTCATCCCAGCCACATCACATTCGTCGGCAAACTGCCCTTGTGCATACTGAAGGTCCATGTTCGATGAAGCCAACAGAACAACATCCTCTGCGAATAACAGAGATGAAATCCTGTGTCGCTGAACCAGACCCCATCTAGCCCAAGGCTGCGCTTTGAAGCTCTGTCCATAAACATTTTTAACAGAATTGGTAACAAAGGGTGACAATCATTGCATCATACTTGGCAAAATCATGACGTGCTTTATGTTATGTGATTCCTTTGTTCTGTTTATCCATTATTTGTTAGTGTCTACTAGTTCCACCTGTGTTGCATCCCTGTTTGTTATCAGTTATTCATATCTTGTTATTTATACCCGTAAGTTGTATTAGTTCATTGTCCAGTATGATATTTTCACCATTCGCTTGTGATTGTGGCAATATGTTTATTAATTAAAAGCAATAAGTAGACTTTTAATTGAAATGTTAGGCTCAAAATTATTATAGTGATCTAAACAATACACTGTAAAACCCAACAGTCAACTTTATCAAGTGAAATGAGTGTAGTTAACTCAAAATTTACTGAAAGTTAATTCTACTCATTTGAAAAGAGTGTTGAAGTTAATGATGCCTCATTACTTCAACTTAAATGGAGTAAGTTTACAATACTCAAATAGAATGCCTCATTACTTCAACTTAAATGGAGTAAGTTTACAGTACTCAAATAGATAATTTTTTTTTACTCACAGGGTTTGTAGTTTGTAGTTTCCTCAAACAGTTTGAGTTGCCTTAACTGATTGAGTTTTACAGTACTCAGTTGGTTTGAGTTCTCTTTATTTATTGGGTTTTACTGTGCTCAAATTGCTTCATTTACTCAAATAGATTAAGTTCACAGTACTCATTACCTTTAAAAAGTTACCTTAAAAGTTAACTTAACTTTTTGAGTTTTACAATGTATATACAATAATCATTGTGAAATATACAATCACATTATGACAAAGTAACAATTGATAACGTTGAAATTTTGAGATATAAGTAATATTGTGAAAGAATGGAGGGAAAATAGCAATTTTGGGATATTTTCATATATTTGTGTTCGTGAGGTAACATTTTGTCTCTTCGCTCAGCTGTTACAACAATAACGTTACTTATGGATCCAGACACGAGTTTTCCCTGTCACGTCACCATCTATGATGGATCAGCTGATTGGCACGGCTATTTAACATCAGTGTCCTTGTCACTGTTTGCTGAACAGTGCCAGAGCTGCGCTGACCAATAGAGCCAATCGCAGCCTTTTCTGTTGAGCATGTGATCTATCATAGATCGTTTAAGAACTCGCTTGACAACGCTCAAAAAGCAAGTGTGATAACATTTACGTTTGTTTATTTGCTATAAATGCTTTTATTGTTCTGTGCATGTACTTTGGTTTTGTTTGATGCATTTAAAAACAGTGTTTGCAGGTAAAATTACGGGTACAAATATCTGACTGCTCGTCTTAAAGGACAAAATTGTATTACAAAAACGATATAAATATATTTATAAATTATACATTTTAATACAACAATTACTGTGTTGCTAAGTAAGATATTAAATTGTTTATAGAAAGCATCGTCAATGCACCATGATGAGCCGAGAAATTTAATAGAATTAGATCAATGGCATGACAATCGTAACCGAACCGTGAGATCAGTGTAGGTTCACACCCCTAGTTTGTAAATTATGAGATATTTTGAGAAACATAATTGCGCACATTCTCAAATTTACAGCTGCATTGTAATGGCAAATAACAAACTGCTGCCTGTAGAATATTGTGTCTGAAATCCAATACAGCAAAAATAACATAAAAAAATATAAAATTGAAATTCCCCTGGAAACACATACACCATGTTACTGCTGCACAGAAAGAGAGATACAGAAAATGAGAAATTCAAGAGGAACTGGATGCAAAGTCAGCCTGCGACTCCCCCTGGTTTGAGTCGACAGCTCTGTAGGTGCTGTCTTACACATGTCAACAGATACCCGCAAGGAGGAGTCGAAGTTCTGGGAGCTGAATGTGAACATCATGTTTGAATTAGCACATTTCAAACCTTCCACCCAGACTCTGACCGTGGCCTTTGGAAGGAGGAATGTCCTCAGATAAGTTTTGTTTCCTTTAATTGGAGCGGGCAGCAGGCAGTACCAGAGTGGTTTTCGTTTCGTTTTTAGCCTCAGACATGTCGGCTGCACCAGAGGAGGTGGTTGGATTTCTGAATGGAGGAAAAAAGTCTTCTTCAGAATGTCATTTTGGGTTTCTCTTTCTCTCTTTCATCCTCGCACACTCTCACACTGCCTCTCTCGCTTTCCCATTTCCCAGTTTCAATCTGATGTGTGAACTTGAAAATTGCTGCTATTTTAGCATCATTACATATGAGCACTTAGTGTAGGAACACTGTCGATCACAAACCCTCTTTTCGAAGCAGACTCTCTCTCTCTCTCTCTATTTCTTTCTCCTCAGTCTCTCTTTCAGCTTAGTCAACAGCTTTTTTTCTACCGCCCAGACCTATAATACAAAAGCCTGTGATGCTAAAGACAGACTCTTTACTCACTAACCAAAAATTCCTACATTTTGATTAGGTCAAAAATGAAGTGTAATTACCGTCATCCCTTTGTCTATGTGTGATTAAAGAAAGGCTTCATAGAGAGAGCACTGCAACGATAGGTAATTAACATTAGCTGAAACGAGGAGGATGGAATATGCCTTTGAATGACCTCACCGGCTCTTCCACATTTAATTAGCTGATGCCTGCAAATGATTTTTAAGCATGAGGTCTAATCTGGGGGCGTTAATCCCATAAAGCCTCATTGACCCGCAGGCATTTGATGATACAAGATTGCCTTTGATGATAGCAACATCTCCCGCTGATCTGCGTGTGCATTCATATACAAAAACAAAACACCTACAATGAAGAATTATAGAAAGATCTACCGTTTTCTAAGTTTCAAGGTCATTTCTTAATTTTGCTTTAAAGGTGCTGTATGTAAATTTTTGACTCTTCTAAAGCATAAACATATCATAATATATTTGCAGTTAATTAAGAAACATGCTAAGTGAACATTTTTGTTTACCTGAAAAATAATGCTGAAATCAGATATTCTGCTTTGAAAATGTGCATTGCATGCTGGAATGTCTGTCTTTGTTATGGTCATTTAACCCGCCCAATGCTAGTTTAGCCAATTATATTGCAGCACCACGGGTTGCCTTGGTTGAAAACAGCATATTTCATTCATTTAGTCATGAAGGCTTTCAAAGTATGTGTCCGTGACCGAAATGCGAGCTCCGGTGGACAGTAGCATATAGCAAATATTATGCACGTAAACATTTGGTGAGTAGGTTACTTGTAACCCTTTGTCCTAACAATGCACTACATGACATCTACATGAATAAGACATCTAGAAACTCTGAATCTGGCGCAATGTAGGGCTGGGCGATAAAATCGCTATCGATATAACACCATTGTCAATATCGATAAAAAAAAAAAGATTCGGTATGAAGGCTATAGTTTTATTAAAATGTGGCTGCTGAGAACGTGCCTTGGAAGCAATGCCAATAAGCTTAGGCTGTACGTTTGTCATTTCCAATGGAGGCACGTGATTTGCACTACACGAACATTGGAGCAACTTGTACATGTTGTGCAAGCAAAGCAGACATACACAAGTTACGCACTCATTTTACAGCCGCACTTAGTTGAAAACAAATCAACTTTTCCGAATGCCGCAAGCGACCGCAATTCATATGAGTAGAGCTAACCAATCTGCTTGACACTTTGTAAGGAATATGCACATTACAGTAGTAATGGCAGACTAATTACCTCAGACAAACACAGCACACCCAAAAACTGAAGGGCTTTTTACTATTCTCCATAAACTTGCATCGGAATGGCAGCAATGGTTTGTCCCTTTGTCATCCTCTAAGAAAACGCTTGATGGTCAACTATTTATGACAGACGCCAGGGGAGCGGGAGTTCAAAGATTATGGTCAAGAAAAAGCTATCGCTTGCGCTTGTCACTTCAGGTCAGAATAACAACACAAATAAAAAAGTTTATAAGGATGTCGCCAGAGTGGCTTTTTAGTTTCTTTTCTTGTGCACCCAAGCCACTAGCACCCCATCTGAAAGATTTTTTTAGCATAGGGAGTAATAGAGTCATTAAACTTCACAATTTGTAATGTTGCATTATGTATCTGAATAATGATGGTTGGTTCATTTACTTGAAAGCTTACATTTGATTATCATAATTTGTTTTGTTAACAGAGTTTGAGGTTTACTGTATCATTATTAGTCACACCTTACAGTTGTTCATCTACCTTAAAGTTTACTTTGATGGTTCAGTATTTACGCTTTACCATTGCACAGACTTTGTAACATTTTTTATCAAGTTTAATAGTCTCTTTAACACTTATGTTTCATTTATTATGAAGAGATCAGATGTTTAGTTTAGATATTGTTGTTTTTGACTATTACAACTTTCGATTCAATTCAATTGTTTATTTGTATAGTGCATTTACACTGTAGATTGTGTCAAAGCAGCTTCACAGAGAAGATTACAATGAATTGAAACAGTGCCAGTTCAGTTTTTAGTTTCAGTTCAGTTCAGAGTGGTTTAATATTCACTGCTGAGAGTCCATCACTGAAGAGTAATCCGTCGATGCACAGTTTGACAAGTCCTGAACTATGCAAGCCAGTGGTGACAGCGATGAGGAAAAAAACTTCACCAATTGGCGAAAGTGAAAGATAAAAACCTTGAGAGAAACCAGGCTCAGTTGGGCACAACCATTTCTCCCTGGAGCACCACATGAATCAGTCTCATGCTCTCTACTCCTCCATGACCACCACAGCAGCTGCTTAGGATAGGGCCAAGTCCAGGATTGTGAATATCTTGGGATCATATCTTCACAGGTCTTGGATCGCATCAATGGCACTGCATAATCTCTGGGGAAGAATTATGTGTAAATAGAGAATAAAGAGAATAATTAGCATAGCTGCTGTTCATAGGGTATATAACGAGATGCGTGGAGCACATTCATGCATTATACCGCTATGTGATGCATTGAGTGTATGCTTTACTAAAAAAAGGTCTTTAATCTTTTGAACTGTGAGAGTGTGTCTGAGACTCGGACATTATCAGGAAGGCTATTCCAGAGTTTAGGAGCCATAAATGAGAAGGCTCGACCTCCTTTACTCAACTTTGCTATTCTAGACAGAAGCCAGAATAACAGAAGCCAGAATTACAGAGGCCCTAAGTTTTGAGATTTTAAAGAGCCTGGTTGGATTCCAGTGAGACAGAAGGTTATATAGATAAACATGAGCTAGATTATTTAAAGCTTTATAGGTAAGAAGCAATATTTTTTTAATCAATATGGGACTTAACAGGCAGGCAGTGTAAGGAGGATAAAATTGGGGTGATATGGTCATATTTTCTAGACCTGGTAAGAAGTCTGGCAGCTGCATTTTGTACTAGCTGAAGTTTGTTTAGAGGATGCTGAGCAACCAACGAACAGAGCATTACAGTAATCCAGCCTAGAATCATAAAAGCATGGACTAGCTTTTCTGCATCTGAGATGGATAGCATACTTCATAACTATAGTGTATTTGCCTTAGTAATGTTGGTAAATTAAAATAAATTGGTTAAAAAAATTACAAGATTTCTAAATGTGTTTTTAAAAAAATCTTAAATAATTATTGATATCGAATGATATGAAACATGATATCTTGATACATATTTTGCAATATCGCCCAGCCCTATTGCAATGTGGCTGCCATCGCGTCATCCAGGTGGATGATGCACATTGGTGGTGGATGAGGAGATTTCCCCCAAAAAAGTGGATGATGCACACTGGTGGTGGATGAGGAGATTTCCCCCAAAAAAGTGCCAGAATGTAAGGAATTATTGTTATTATTATTATTAAGATGACATAATTTCCAGAAAAAACTATCAAGTATTTAATAATAATTTCTAATTTTGATCTCCAATACCACTAAAACACAATCTCCCACTCTTTTCTTCACACGCTGACATGCATTCACAAGACTGAGGCAAATGTATGCAAACATTCTCATCGGCAGCATCCGACAGAGATGATTAATTTTTTATCACGCTGTTTTGATCTGCTTTTTCACATGAGGTAAATGCGTGAGCGTGTGTCTGCAGTCACACCTACTGGAAATGCGAAATGATGTTATCGTCTCTCCTGGTCTATCTGTGTGGAGAATGATATTTAAACATCATACGCATACAAAAATAATAAATAATCAGTGCATTCAATCAGAGCTGCAATTTCAGCCTCTTCTCCGATGAAATGACGCCTGCTTCACTTTGTAATGGAGGGCCATGATGAATTAAGATTCATCTGCAGATAAATTGCCGCAAATAGACTGCAAAAGGTCTCTGAGATGAGATATAAGCTGTCGTCTGTGGCCACCTGCTAACGTTCCATTCGTGAGAAAGCACTGGTGATTCACTCAGGATTGCAGGCATTATGGAGGTCCAAGCCAATAACTGCTTAAGAGTTCACTCGTTTCTAAGAAATGAGCTTATAGAGAAGCTGAGAAATAAGGAGAAGGTTTGTGAAACGGGGGGAGAGGGGGGGGGTGTTGAGGAGGAGAGTATCTGTTTTACTTTTAGCCGACTTCTACCCACACAAGCCATGCGGTAATGATCATAAATACTTGTTTTATGCACACAGTAGTTTATATCGATCCATCCACACAGACCACCTTCGCTGCTCAGGCTGAGTCAACGAAAGAATCCATATTCAAACAAATCCATATTCAGCAGCGCAAGTGACGGTTTTATTGGTTCTGAAGGTCTACTTTACTGCTTTGCAAGGGATACGTTAAAAGAAAAGACTGCAAGGTGGAAAGTGCATCTCTGCGAGAAGTTCAAAGCGCATAAAAACAGGATGAAACCACATAAACCGTGCCCAGTCTGTCTGACACGCCAATGAAAAGCACAGGGCTGCCTGTCTTCTCTCAAGAGAGCGTTTTGTTTATTCTGATTTCATGTTTGTATGTGGGTGTGAATTTTGTGAGAAGCAACGTATAGGCGAACAATGTCAAGCTTGCTTGGGTGGAAAGCTAAATGGTGTTTGTTGAAGCAGACGTTGTTAGACACCGTTTTGAAAGGCTGATTGTATTTACGATGACAGGTGCGCCGCTCGAAAATGTATTCATTTCCTGAGGCCATTGTTTCTTTGAGTGATCCGTGTGTTGACTTTAGTATTGTTTTTTGTTTCACTGTAAGCCATCATATTGGGTTTCAAAATATAGTCACTGTGAAAAATATTGAATTGATTAGAGCAAGATGAACAGTATGTATATGTGATAATTAGTTTTGATTGTAATGATTGAGTGCTAGTCTCATAAAGAGTTACATTCACATTTGCTTGTGATGGAAAACTGTAATATAAGTCCTGAGAGGATTTGGGTCATATTGCTTTAAGTAATGAACTGCCATAAAATTTCATCAAGTGTTGATGTTTCTATTGAGCGCTTTGGTATTTGTTTCGAACTTTAAATGTGTGATCTATTTTCAGGTTTCTCATATGCGTAGAATTTATTGAAAGTCAGGGAATTGTATATTATTTTTGTCCAAGTCGTTGAATATCAGGGACCTTTGTTTGTTGCTTAACAGTTTTCATTCTATTTATCAAAATATGTGTTTTGCACCCTGTTTTTTAGCGCATAGTTTCAGACGTTTTGCCTCTAATATTTTTTAGGCTATTTTAAGTGCTATTTTGATCTTTTTCTGCTCGTCAACTGGCAGTCACTTAAATCGAATGCAGTCACTAAGCTGTTTTCAGTAAGGCAAACATGTCAGGGAAATGTAACTTACAAGAGCTTTGGCTATAAAACAACTACTTCAAAGGCTGCTCTTGTTTCTTTTTGTTTATTTTGAATATCTGAGGTAAATTACTAATTGTTGCTTTCATAATGGCTAATAAATAATGACAATGATATTCAAGATAAAACAATTTTAATATTATGCAGAGCACAACAGCCCTTTGTTTTTCTGTTGATTATGGGGCATGGAATTTTATCTTTTTAGTCAGTGAAAGTCAGGGTATTTGACATTTGCTTAAGAATGGGAACCCTGTAATTTACTTAACTGCATGCTTTCTCTGCAAAGAAACACAATTGTGGGTTGACTTTAGGTTCTTAATAGAACCATGTTTCTCTAGTTTGGTTCTCTTGGTTTTAATGTAGTCTTTACACTATGTCCTAACTATGTGCAATGGGGCACTGCAACACTTCACATATATACTTCACAGCCATACCACCCTGCAGCCTAAAACCGGTTACTCACTGAAGCTAAGTAGGGCTGAGCCTGGTCAGTATAGGTAGGTTCTGTGGTGTTAAATGGTGCTCAACCTGCAGTCTGTGTGAGTCCGAACGCCCCAGTATAGTGAAGGGGACTCTATACAGTCAGTGAGCACTGTCTTTCGGATGAGACATGAAACCGAGGAAACTCTCTGTGGTCATTAAAAATCCCATGGCACTTCTTGTAAAGAGTAAGGGTAAAGGTGTAACCCCAGTGTTCTGGCCAAATTCCCTTCATTGTGCGTATGGTCACAATAAATGCGCTATATAAATACACATTACTTACTTACTATATTTACGTGTTAAAAGAAGTTTTTGTCCTAACCATCCATGACAGTGACGTGTGAAATTTCTATTTTGGAAACGGTCTATTTATTTAACATTATGACTGAACAACAGCATAAACTATTATGACAATGATCACTAAATACTCAGGTACTGAGTATGTGCTTTATTTAACTTTGAATGCTACCAATGTGAATTTGAATACCAATTTACATGATTCTTATTTGTTTGTTTGTTTGTTTTTTTGTCATGCTGAAAGCATCAGCAGATTGTTTACATCTTGAAAATAAAATAACTAGCAAACACATATAGTAGTTTAAACATGTACCTTAGAACTGATTCTGTGCACACCAACATCTTCAGTCACCCAGCATGTACAGTAGTTTTAATAATGTTATCCATTTTGTTGGCAGTGCAGTGCACTATTCTGTTCTATGCTTCTGATCGGCTGGTATTTAAATGTCTTTGTCGTGTCTTATCTGGTGTAGACAGACAATTTGCTTGTTGATGGAATATTGTCGTGTCGTGTGTAGTTAAGACACAATGTTAGGATTCATACTGTCATTTTTAAGACCATCCCTAAAGATAAAATGTGATTTTATGATGTAAATGTTTGACCATTTTATCAAACATCCAAAACAATATTGTGTAAGTTGAATGTGTTTCTTGTATGTGCTCAGGGCTGCATGATTATTAAAAGGCGATTTCATGTGAAATTTGTCAGTAAAGCTGGCTCTGTAATCAGCTGTAAATCTCTAGCAGCTGCTTTCAGATGGAGCAGCGTTTACTACACAGAGCCATAGTTCAGTCACAAGCAAGAGATTTGCAGACTTTTTAATCAACACATTGGTTAAAATCAAACAGAATCATTCTTCAATTTGTATGTACTATGGCTTTGTGTTGCTGCTACATCTGAAAGCACATGCAAATACCAGTTAATATTTGTTTTTTGCTCCAAACCTCATTACTTCATCCAAGTGTTTGAAACAAATCATACTATGAGATGGTTCTATAGTTCCTTGTTTATTCGTCATGTTTAATTAATAGAAGCATTTAAATCATCAGCTCTTTTAATTTAAATGCAGAGCCATGTTTCCCTGACAAGATGTATACGAGAATCACAACCTTTTCTGAATAACAATTTTGAATTAATTTCAGTTTATAACACAGCCTTATATGTGCATACAGTTGATGGTATTTTTATCTCTTTTGAATTTGTGTAGAGCTTATTATTGTGAATAGTAGTCAAAACAGCATCAGGGATTTCTGTCACATACACAAATGAAGATCTGTTATAAGTACTTTTAAAACCTGTAATGAATTTAACGGGTAGCATCATGACTAGTGTATGGTTTAGTATTACAGGTTTTCAACTTTCTGCAAAATATCTTCTTTTGTGTATCATAGAAGAAGTTTTGAAACCACTTGAGGATGAGTGAATAGTGAGAAAATTTTCATATTTGAAACTATACCTTTAATGGGTTCCCTGACGATTAAGGTTCTTTGTAGAATCAAGATGCAATGAAAAAAATTTTTATTTTTTAAAAGTTCATGACAATCAATCAAAAGAGCATGCATACAAATGAACATTTTGCACTCTTAATCACACTAACTTAAATATTTTATTGATTTTACATTATTAATAAGAGTAGAGCGCCTTACAGTAATGCATTGCATTCATCATCCTCTCCTCTTTTACTTTGAGGGTAGTCTCATCTGTGCCAAACCATTCTGCCTCTTCAAACTGTACATGCATAATAAGAGTACATGTATCTTTGGGTAATATAAGCGCTGTCTATATGGAATTTGAAGTGGATGATTTCAGTACAGTTCCAAGAATGACATTAAGCTTTCATGATTATTCTGGTTTTCGTGATTATCCTGATGAAGGTCTAATGCTGGAGCCATTCATCTTAATTAGACCCAATAAATGGAATTTACGTGCAACTCGAGTATTTTAACAGGCTCTATCTTGAACTACTGTTTCATTCATTTTGCACTGTGAGTAGTTATGAAAAGATTGTCATGAAACATCTGGGAGTTACAGGAGTGTGAGGAGGAGTACAGTTTGTACATTCGATTTGCTCTCCAGAGAGACTGTTTCAAAAACAGGCTTTATTCAGGGCCTTCTGTGAAAAGGTGGACAAACAATTCTTTGAAAACCCTTCAGTTCAGTTGGTACACAACAATATAAACAGCATGCCTTTTGAAAAACATTTTTATTGGCATAACAAAGACCTAAAAGGAATCAAAGTGCTTTCTGCCTGAACAAAATGTGTGTGTGTGTGTGTGTGTGTGTTTGTGTTTGTGTGTGTGTGTGTGTGTGTGCGTGCGTGCGTGCGTGCGTGCGTGCGTGTTGCCACTTTTCTCAGTGACATCTCACCTCTGGTCACTCTGTAAAATCTGCCTTATTTGCAATTTATTTCGTCAGCCAAAAGATGAAATGTGAACCTATAGCTATCTTGGCATGTAAAATGCAATTGTGAACTTGTAAAATGCAAATGATTATTCAGTAATGGGGATAAACAGTTGAGCACAGTATGATCATTTAAACTATGCTAAGTCTATTCACTCGTAGTAATTTTGAAATCAGTATGACTGACTTGTTTGCTTCACGGGGCGTCAGTGTCGTGTTTGGCTGCCATTTTTTTCGTATCTCATTATATCCTAGGAAGAGACCATTCATTATGTGTCGAATCTTGTAAAGAATGCTAGGGAAAACAAATTAGACTTTGTGTGTGGCAGACAGTTGGCCTTGAGTGCTTCACTGAACGTTTACCATAACAATGTAACCATGAAGTTGTTGCATTTATGGATGTGTTAAGAGAGGTCAGATTATGCAGAAGCTTCAGCATGGCAATGATTCGGATGGAAGCATGTCCTATAAAACGTTTTTGAAAGTGACCATACTACCATATAAAATATGCTTCTATAAAAATGTAAACAAGTTCCTCAGCAAAGAAATTTTAGTGCAGTGGAAAGGTTTCAGTGATGTTACAGGATTTTGAGCTTAGCCGTAATTTACTTGAAGGTTGGATGGTGCATTGCTTTCTAAAGTAGTTTAAATGGGAATGATGGTTGTTTTCTTTCAGTTCTGATGTGTAGCTTACAGTGTCTACTCTGTAAAATAAAATAATGAATGAATGAATGGATGGATGGATGGATGGATGGATGGATGGATGGACGGATTAATTAATTAATTAATTAGTTACTTATTCTATGCTATATATAATGAGACTATGCATTTAACCAATCATTTAACCAATCAATTAATCAATCACCAACCAACCAATCAATCAATCAATCAATCAACCAATCAAAGTCAATATAGTCAATGTAGCTCATAATTCATTTTCATTCTTATTTACTTTTTCAAAATGCCTTATGGATACTTGAACATTGCTCCTGCATATTTTGACTTAAACAATACATATATTGACTTAAACAATATATACAGACTCGTGGTGCCATACAGTCAAACACCTGGCAGGACAAAGGAAATAGATTTACTTCTAAAAGGCTTATGTATTGAATACATTTACAAAGATGGAAAAAAAGGACGTTTTTGCTATAATTTTAAACTTAGTTTTGTATATACACAGTACAGTTTGTTAGTTCTAGTTAAAAAAAAAAAAAAAAACTCTTGTTTTTATTTCTATTTCAGTTAACAAAAATGTTTTTTCAATTATTGTTTTCACTTTTTTGTTCGTTTTGGTAAACTATAATAACCCTGGGACCAGCCATGTTATATTCCTTCATTCATTCATTCATTCATTCATTCATTCATTCAGCAAATATACTGATTTCTTGTCAACCATTAATGCCTGTTCAGGGCCTTGGTGGTTTGACCATCTACTGTTATGACCAATTGTTCTTCTGTTGTTTTTCTACTGTATGACTAATGGAAATGCCACTCAGGTGCAATTGAGGCCTTACTTAACAGAGGACTGCAGTACAGAGACTATGATTTGATTAAATTCTAAAGTCCTGTGCAGTTCACAAAATATACAAGTAAAAAAACAACATAAAGTGCTGGTCATTCTTTGTAATGAAGAGTTCTTTTTTATTGATTCACACACAGTATATAAGATACAACAGTATACGATACAGTATACAATATAAGATGCATTCTTTTGCATTTTTTTTTCTTCCAAGAGAAAAGTATTCAGAAGTAATGTCTGGTCTTTTTTTTGTTGATGTTTTTTTTCCTCTCTTACAACACATATTCAGCTACAGATTCTTGTGTGTGTGAAAGATCTAATCAATTTCAGTTACTCATCCATAACAGATAACCAAGAAATGTTTTCAGTTGTTATAAGCCAGTTCACAAACATCTCTTAATGAATGACTTTCTAGCGTATTATTATATCATAATTTCTAGAAGATTAAATTAAACACTCTGTATCATTAAAAGATGATAAAAGCTGGCAAAAAAATTCTCAAACACCCTTACAAACGCTAAAAGAAGTCAGTGCAAACAATTAAAATAATTAAAAGTAATATTATTAAATATACTTATGTTCTCTACTTGACTATTTTAAAATATAATTCATTTGTGTGATGTAAAGCTCATTACTACTAAAGATAAAGTCATTACTTATATACATATATTTCCTTTTTTTTAGGATTTTGACTGAATGCACAGTTAAAACTAGCAGCATTTATTTGAAATATGAATCTTTTGTGAGATTATAAATGCCTTTACTGCCACTTTGATAAATTGAATGGATCCTTGCTGAATCACAGTATTAATATATATGAAATATACCAGTGCTGCTTGAGGGGGAACAGAGTGCGGTCACACTTTTGCTCTGTTATTGTAGCGGTTCTGACTGAGCAAAACACTTTGCCTAAAATTGCTCCTGAAAGAACGTCTCTGCAATTGGCTTACTGTCTCTTCAGATAAAACTGTCTGCAAAATGACAAATTTAATTTAAGCTGGTACAAGCGTGGGCCGATGGTTGTCTGAGTCTTGGGGCCAAATGCGAAGATTAAAGAGGGAAACATTAAAACGCTGCTCTTTATTTTGTTACAACATCAATTGTAACAGCTTTACATCAATTTATGGTTTTCCAGGAACATTAAATTAGGGGAAAAAAACATCCAGAGCCCTGAAGTATGTGACTACATCAAGCTATACATGTAGGTTATACTGACATTGTCAAGGTAAAAGTAAAAAAAAACAATTAGTTCCAGTTCTTTTAAATGTTGGAACATACTGGTACAACAGTCCAGCAGCTCTTTCTGTTTCTTCTTTCTCAGAATATTTATGAATGAGCCATTGAATCATTCATTTAACCAATTTGCACACACATACACATATGCATTCAGTTAAATAATGACTTTAATTTTCGTTCACGCACAAATGAAAATTTGCTCACTATTTACTCATACTTAAGTGGTTTTAAACATTTGTTTACATTTTAAAGATACTTAGAAGAATGTTGGGGAAAAGCCACCATAGGAACAAAAATAAATACAATATAAGTTCATTAATGTGTATTCTCAACAAATATTTTCTATATCTGATGCTAGAGATATAAAGTAAAATGTTTTGCCTGTAGCAAAGCCGTCTCTCTGCAAAATAAACACCATGGTCGGGCAGCAGAGCTAACACACATATGCATTCAGTTAAATAATGACTTTACTTAAAGGGATCATTCACGCACAAATGAAAATTTGCTCCGTTTACTCACACTTAAGTTGTTTCAAACTTTTTTTTTTACATTTTAAAGATATTTTGAAGAATGTTGGGGAAAAGCTGCCACCATAGGAACAAAATAAATAAATACAATATAAGTCAATGGCCGTTTTTTTCCTTCAGTATATCTTCCTTTATGTAAATGGTGATATTATTTTCATCTAACCCTTTTAATTGTTCAATAAGCAATAACAAATAACCGTTGATTAAGTCGATTAATATCAACCTTCACATTAAAACAGTTTTGAATGTTTATTGGCATCCTTTCACTCCAGAAATGTATTCAAAAAGGCAGCAACACCAGAGCTCCAGAAAATATCAGTCTTTTAAATTAAAAAGGCTACCACAAAGCGTGTAATGTTTCAAGCACACCTGTTCTTCATCAGACAATATTCATGACAACATAGTGCTCTTTTATACACTTCCGGATCACATGATCTCATACTTTATCGCACAAAAAAAAAAAAAAAAAGAAAAATACACATTAGTAAATTACACAAATTACATATTCAAAACGAAAGTTAACACTTTATTTTGATGGTCCATTTGAGTATTAGTAGACTGTCTGCTTAATATCTGTTGATATGCTCCTTCAACAGACATTTTAACTGACTATAAGAAATGTTGCAGGTACATATCAACTTACACTAATCCCAACCCCAACCTAACAGTCTACTTATAATCTAATGAGAATTAGTTGACATGTAGATGCAATGTAACAAACGGCCCATCAAAATAAAGTGTGACCAAACGAAAATAAAAAATGTTTGTACATTTATTTTTGTGTTTTCATTTTGAATATGTAAGTTGTGTATCTTACTAATGTTTATTTCACTATTTTTTGTTGATACCTTTTTGAATACATGCTTGCACTTTTTGCTGTTTGACTGAGCATCCATTTAGATTGGTGTGCATGCTTTTGTGAATTTGTTCATTCTTTCAATCCAGTAAAATCACTGCAAGAGCTGAGTGATATGACATGATGCATAAACGTGGATTAACAACTTATATTCAGCAGTCTACATGTGTTTATTTGCCTCATTTCAAAAATACAGAGCAATTTTCACAATATAAACATTAAACTAAGAAAAGATAAACTAACAAAATACCTTATGTCTCTTTGGGGTGGCATTGAGTAATTTTAAGATTCGTATATATCCCACATTTGCATTCTGACACACTGTAAACAGAAGAGCTCCTTCATTGGCTTTTATGGCTGCCTGCTTCCCAGAATTACTCTTTCTTAAAGCCTATACTGTTTACAAAATAAGAGTCCAACATACAGAGTACTGTATATTTAATACAAGCTTAGATAAATTTAAAATCAAATATAAAAAAATATATATCATTGTTGTAGTCTCGCTAGGAAATGTTGTGGCCAATCAAATGCTGTCTGGTGCTTGCATATTAATGATCCAATGAGGATTGTCAGAGCTGGTGTATTCCTCCAATTGGTCTGATTGGTCTGAGTTTCTCTCATGAGGTAACAACAATGTTTGAGTCTCACCATACTGTATGTATTTTGCATTGTTATTCAGCTACTGCATACCGAGATATATCCAGATTTTCATATATGGCACCTTTAATAAAACAGCACTAAATATTTATTTGGATTATAACCATGCTTCATTCTGGGCTGTGGGTCCTGGATAGGGTAAATCTTTTCTGTAGATGCACACGTTCATACATTTCACCATTTCAAGCAAATCAGCATGGGTTTAAAAGATATTTTGCAGATTGTTACCTATACAGCAGGCTGTTGTCAAAGGTGCAGAACCTCTCTTTTTTTGTGCTATGCTCTGTGAATTTAAGCAAAGCCATCCGTTACCCCATGGGAATTACAGCGCCCGTTGTTCCTGAACAATCCACAAAACAATCTTCTAAAACCATCCTGGTCCAAACCCCAGAGCTAGGATCTCCTTCTCCCACTGTAATCTCAGGATAAATGCTGGTGTGTTCGCTACAGGAGGCAACAAAAAAAAAAAAAATAGCTGAAGGAGAGCATTCATTTCGAGCTAGGCCTGGATAGGAAATGTCATTGCATTTCGGATTCCCACAAAGAAACGGCATATTCACAATAATTTACTCTGAGCTCAGCTCTGATGATTTGGGAGTTTTCCCGCCTGCAGACTGCTACATCATAAAGGATCCGTTTGGGATTGTAACATTCGCAGTGGTCACATTTGCGAATTTGTAATAATTTGATTATAACGGTCTGTTCACAACTTGAGAATAATATTACAGATTTCCAAGAGGCTTTTATCATTTATTTATTTATTTTATACGCATTTCATCAGGCTGACTTAACCGTGGACGAGCCCTCAAGATAGATTGCACCGTTCATTAATGTGTATTCTCAACAAATATTTACTATCTATTTGATGGTAGAGATATAAATAATGTAAAATGTTTTGCCCACAGCAAAGCCGTCTCTCCGCAAATAAACACCATGGTCGGGCAGCAGCGATCGCAAGGGATGACTGAGCTCAACCAAACACATGTAAGAAAACACAAGGAGAGTCACATTGTCTGGGTTGACTCCCTCATGTTTTCCATTCATCTGCCGACTGCCATCCGTCAGTCTTGACATATTCAATTAGGTGCTGTGATTGTACTTAAACAGACCTTGAAAGGTTTGTTTTCCCCCAGCGGATGTCAAGGATAATTGCGCTAGCGCATGAGGAGCTACATGCGAATTGATGAGTGTCCCAAGTGTGGATCTAGGATGTTTTTTTTTGCTGTTTTTATCCAGTGTGCAGAGATGTGTACACTGCCTGCGCTAACATACAGTGGCTATAATTGAGTGTGGCAGGTAGATATTTGCTGACAGAGGCGGGAAACTGGAGCGTAACACAAGTGTCCTGTAGCCGTCATGGCAAACTGTGTGTTGTCTAGCGCTCCTCTGTGTGTAATCATAGCTGTGGTTGTTTTTTGTTTTGCTGTGGGCCTCTTCACACTGCAAAAGGCCTGTCCGGTTTGGCCAATGGACCGTGAGCAGCATCTCTCCCACTCGCAGAGGCTTGCAGCAGGAGCGTTAAGGAAAATGGCAAGAATAGCTACTCGAGCTGAGACAAAACTGTAGTAAATTCTCCCTCTACACAGTCCTTTTTTCTTTTGTTTTTTTTGTCTTTGACTAGATATGGGACTGTGATTATTATCTGACTGCTGAACCAAATTCTTTCTTTCTTTCTTTCTTTCTTTCTTTCTTTCTTTCTTTCTTTCTTTCTTTCTTTCTTTCTTTCTTTCTGTCTTTCTTTCTTTCTTTCTTTCTTTCTTTGTTCCAGCACAAGCATTTCATTTGTAATATGGCAAGTCAAGGTAAAAACAGTCCAGCCTTTGAAAACATGTCTCCTAAAAACTACATGCAAGTACTCGCTACATTATTTTTGATTGAAAGTTTTACTTTTAAATATAAAATTAATTCTAAACATTTTTTCTTGTTAATTACTTAAAGCTGATTTTAAAACGTTACTTTTAAAATGTCTGTTAAATGAGGGTAATATTTTTTATACGAATGCCATCTATATTATATGTTTTCATTCATTCATTCATTCATTCATTCTTTTTAAATACAGTATGTGGAACACAATGGGCTGTATTTTAACAATCTCAAAGTCTGAAGTGGCACAAAAGCTCTAAGGGCTTGTCCGAATACGCTTTTGCTATTTTAAGTAGAGGAAAAACACCAAACGACACCAAGCGCATTATCTGTTGTCTTTATTCTCTTAATGAGTTATTGGTATGTTTTTGATTTAACATACAATAAACCAATTAGAGTCTTTGTAAGTTGCAATCACGCCATGATGCGTTCACTATTTAAATTGAATAATTGCAGGAAAAAACTGTATGCTTTACTAATGAGAAAATGGTTAAAGACCATCTGCGTATGAATAAAGATCATCTAAGGAATGAGCCTCCAACTTAGCACATTTTGATAGTATTACAATTTTTTCCCTTACATATTAGAAGCACAATATGCAATTTTCAAACATTTATCTTAATAAATTTTAGGGGTCTGTTGATGCTGCTTTATGCAGTCTAATAAAGCACACAACATATTAAAGTTCGTTTTTTCCCCTGTTTTCAATAAAAACAAACCATAAGTTGAGGGTGATGTCATTAGCACGATGACACAATGATACGGTCAGTGTTACTAGTTGTCATTGCTTATTTCTCTGGATATGAAAGTTTTTTCTAAACATTTAAGTACATGAGCAAAATATACAACACTGTTCTAGTGGTTTTTGGATATTTTACCTTAAAATCATGATTGTTCTGTTAAAAGCCAGAGTTTTTAAAATCAACTATTTAGATAACGTAATTTTTTCCCCTTACATTATATAAATGTAACTTTAAACAAATATGTATATATACAGTATATACAGGGGAATAGCCACACTGTAAAACCCAATAAGTTAACCGTTTGAGGAAATCGATTGCGGCAAACCATTTGACTTTTAAAACCAAATGGTTTGAGTACTGTAAACTTATATGTATTGAATCATAGACACTTTTACTATTTGAGTTGATATAGTCAAGCATTTAGAGTAATAGTAACTTAAACATTTTAAGTTCAAGTCTGTATGAGTTCATTTAACTTAAACCAGGGATGCCCAAACTCAGTCCTGGAGGGCCGGTGTCCTTCATATTTATTTCCAACCCCAATTAAGCACAACTGAACCTGCTAATCAAGCTCTTTCTAGGGAGGTGTGTTGAGGGAAGTTGGAGCTTAACTATGCAGGACTCCGGCCCTCCAGGAGTGAGTTTGGGCACCCCTGACTTAAACGAATTAAGTCCAAACAACTGGATAGCAACTCAAATGGTTTGAGAAAACTGATTGTAGCAAATAGTTTAAGTTGACTAAACTCAAATGAATAAAGTCAGTCAACTTAAATGGTTTGCCGCAATCAGTTTAGCTAAACAGTTGTTAGGACTTAATTTGTTCTATTACCTAAACGCAAATAGATTTTAACATGAAGCAAAAACTTACATGTATAAACAAGAAATTACATAAAAAGAAGGTATTTTAAGACAAAATTATTTAAATAAAATATTTATTTTAGTCAAGCATATCAAGTACAATGTATTCATATTAAACAAGCGGTCTGTGGATGCAGAGCAAATTTAATCGATCAATTGGTGTCAACATTAAGTGTAAAACCCAACAGTCAACTTTATCAAATGAAATGAGTGTAGTTAACTCAAAATTGATTGAAAGTTAATTCTACTCATTTAAAACGAGTTTTGAACTCAGTGTTGAAGGTAAAGAGTTATTTAAATACCTCAATACTTCAACTTAAATGGAGTAAGTTCACAGTACTCAAATAGATTAGTTTTTTTTAACTCAAATGGTTTGTAGCAATCGGTTTCCTCAAATGGTTTGAATTACCTTAATTTATTTGGTTTAACAGTTGGTTTGAGTTCTTTTCATTTATTGGGTTTTAATTGCTTCATTTATTCAAACGGATTAAGTTCACAGTACTCATTAGGATTAGTTTTTGAACTTAAATACTTTATTGCAATCGGTTTCCTCAAATGGTATGAGGTACCTTAACTTTTTGGTTTTTACAATGCATATCTAGAGTTTTAATGTAATTCTGTGACATACACAGTAAAAAAAATCCATTATTTAACAGGTACATTTTTATTTAACTGACATTTTAGCAGTTTTAAACAATATGCTGTATAAGAAATATTAAACAGCGAATTACTGTAAGTCTGTAAAATAACAGAAAAATTACTGGCAGTTTATTATCAGGATTTTGTACTGTAGTTTACAACCTCAATGCATAAAACATTAACCTATAATTTAAATTAAAGTCACTTTATAAAATAATTTGACATCAAAAGGTGTTGTTGGAAAGATCAAGGTTCCATAATAAATAAATAAATCATGAAATAGAGAAAACTATTAATTTATGGATTTTTGCAATGTACCAAAAGGTGGTAATAAAATGATCACTACCGTTCATGCATCATGTGTGTGTGTCACTTTGTACTCACATATTTTCCCAGACTCTTTGATGCGATATGTCATCAGATTGCCTGTCATCCAGTCCCACTGCACATTACTGAAAATATGTTTTCCACAGCATTCTTATCTGTCTCTTGCCATTGAGGATTATTTTTTAATTATGTCATAATCCCCCCAAACCCCCTCCTTCCCCCTCTTAAAGGAGATTCGATTGGGGCATAACAGGAAGATGTGACCTCATTACTTGCAGGACGAAAACCCTGCGGTCTTTCTCTCTCTCTCTGTTATCGTGAAGACGTCGCAACAGTGACGTGATTATGGCACGAGCACTTCGCTGACGGAGTTTTATACCCCGGGGCTTTATTTGGCAGTCTCTCGCCTCACATCTTGCTGTCTCTCATGTGCGCAGTGCCAAATGTTGCTTTTTGACAGCACCACATGTAATATTTCACGCCTGCTTTGGATTCTTGCCTACTTGTCGTGCAGGTCAGAGTTTGCTCTCAAATAAAAAAAATAAAATAAGGAAATTAGACAAGCATGTGTTTAGAATTCTTTCCTTCATTCTTTCTTTTTTTTCTGTGGAGAAATTAATTCAGTTTCAACAGATGTTTATGAGACTTGGCACCGAGCGCGATCTTCACGGGCTGTTGGCAGTGATTAAGACAAATTCCAGTTTTCAGCTGCTGTTAATTTTACATAGACGTCTCTGGCATGTACAGTATATTGGCTGATCTTTTGGATCGGGGAGAGTTTTTCTAGAAGTTAAATTGAGCCTGAATTTCAGCATTGAGAAGACTGTATTAAAAAAAACAGCTCATGGTTCATTCAGGTTTTTGTAAACATTTTGTTTTCTTCACATTGCTACAACTATGTAATGTGCTTGTAAATGCTTACTAACATAACATCAGTTACCATTTAAGTCGCTTAAATATTTTATGTTCAAACACAGAACACCCAAACCGTGCAGTGCTTTTGCATACTAAGAATGTCAATAGGTACAGGTATCCGATTTTCTTCATGTCTTCTTTTGTGTTAAAAAGGTCTGGAACAAGTGAATGATGAGAGAATTTTAAGTTTGGGGCGAACTCTTTAAGTCTTTTGAATATGTCAAACTGCTGTGATCAACCCATTTTAATGTTTTTCAGTGAATATTAAATTACGTGAAAGAGCTACAGTTTATTATGTATTTTTATCGGTATGTTGTATATGTTTTAAAAGTAACTTCAAAGTAATGTAATTAGTAATCTGATTACTTTTACATTAATTAGTAGTGTAATGAAGAATACAATTTTCCAGTAGTAGTCAGTCATTTGTAATCTATTGCTTCTTCAAGTAACTTACCCAACACTGCTCATGGTTCAGTCCATTAATTAATTAATTAATTCATTCATTCATTCATTCATTCATTCATTCATTGTCAAGCTAAACATTCAAAAGCATTTGCAAACATGCTTTTTTTATTTATTTCTATATTTTTCTTTTCTTTTTTTAAGATGCACAAGTAGTACAAACACCATTAGAGTCCATGAGGCTGGCAGTAACCCACCCCCTCAGATTGGCATTATGCTAAAATTAATTTTAATTATAAAACATGGTATTTAGAAATGAAATTGCCCAAGTCTATTGTCTTCCTAGAGTGAATAAGCAGCTAAAACAGCAGTATTTCAGTTAAGGACACTCTGATAGGCAAGGTCACATTTTGATTGGTGTTTAAGTGCACCCACCCCCCCCACCACCACCACCACAGCCCACTGCAAAGAGGTTTCACTCACTGAAAAGAAGATTGCAGCTCTACTGAGCTAAAGGTGGGGTTAAATATTTGTTCTCATTTTTAGAAAAGTTTTAATGCTTAGTCACAGCTGTCATTCAGTTAAATACACTTGTAGTATTAAGCAGACATAAATTGCTTTTTGGGCGCTTAGTGGTTAGCACTGTCATCTCACAGCAAGAAGGTTGCTGATTTGAGTCTTGGCTGGGCCAGTTGGTATTATTGTGTGAAGTTTGCAAGTTCTCCCCGTGTTCATGTGGGTTTCCTTCGGGTGCTCCAGTTTCCCCCACACACCAAAGACATCCACGGTAGGTGATTTGAATAAGCTTAATTGGCCATAGTGTATGAGTGTGAATGAGTGTGTATGGGTGTTTTCTAGCACTGGGTTGCGCCTGGAAGTGCATCCACTAATTATAACGTGTTGGAATAGACAAAGTAAAGGGACTTATCCAAATGAAAATGAATGAAATGGCTTTTAATGTTGTGGCAACGTGCCTGCTGCCAGGTCATCAGCAAAACTTCTGAATTAGTGTCCACATCTGATGATCGAAGACCTATTTAGAAGCCTATATAATTATGAGTTTTCTAATATGTTGGTGTAGGATTTGTTCAGATTCTTACAATTGTAAAGATCTCTTATACAGTAGATACAATTTATGCTGTTGTTTCTTTTATGGCACGTTAAAAGTTAGGCAATGTACCATATTTTTAGTTGTGACTACTATACAGTATATTTTCATGTTACCAACCCCTCTCGGTATATCAGATCCTCCCTAATCAGCTGAGTTCTAGTGCCAGCTCTAAATGCAAATCTGTGCACCCAAAAATATGGTTAGGTTAGGGTTAGTGTAAGTTGACATGTACTTGCAAAGTTTCTTATAGTCAGTTAACTGTCTGTTGAAGAAGCAGAATCAACAGATAATAAGCAGACAGTCTACTAATACTGAAATGGACCATCAAAATAAAGTGTTACCATTTGTAAATACAAAAATAAAATTGTTAGATGATGTGAAAAGGTATTTTAATCAAATTAAACATACAGGACATTTGTAGGCATTTAATTTGGCATTTGATTTGTTCATCATTATTTTCAAAAGTTAATTAGTAAACATCTGATTTCTCATTATCTCATACTTGCAGCTACATTCATATGAAGTATCCAGTGATATGGTATGTTAATCATTATAAAATACTTGTTAGGGATTTATTTATGAAATTTATTATAAACTGTTGCTGAGCAAGAAAAAAAAGCTCATTCATGTTACCAGATCTTGTTGCAAAAACGAGCAAACCTATAAAATTGAAATAAATCCAAATTCTTTATTTAAACCGTTGCTACCCACATCTGTCCATTCCAATGACCATATAAGCTAGATTGATTTATGAGGAAAGTCTAAACAACAAGCCCAAATACGCTTATAATAAGTGGACATGGCAACACTTCAAGAGTGCACTCTGCAAAGCAGCCTTCTAAGTCAACAAAACATGACACCTCTGTCATCCATGGTTAAGTTCAAATTGCAGAGTGTAACAAGGGCTTGGTGCTGTAATATTAAACTGGCCAAAGTAGCAGATAGCAGATTCAACCAAACATCCAAGCCATCTGAAAATTGCTGTTGTCAATAGGCGCACATGAAACAAATATTTATCTATTTAAAGGTGGTTGTTGTCACTAGAGAAGCTTAGTGTATACATGGCCAATGTAGCTGTATTCATACAGTGTTCACTGCTTCACACCCACTGCACACTGAAGTAAATTCCACTTGACACTATGTGTTTATTTTGGAATACAATAAAATGTCATCACAGACAAAATGTAGGGTTTAGACATTAGGTTCTTGAGACGTTCATCCATTCATTAATTTTCCTCCAGATTAGTCCCTTTATTCATCAGGGGTCACCACAGTGGAAGGATGCCCTTCCAGCGGATGCCCTTCCAGCTGTATCCCAGTACTGGGAAACTATGGAATAAAATCACTGTCATAAATATTTCGTGTGTAAATAAAATTCAGCCTTTTGTTGATATCTTCATTACATAATAGATCAATGGTCGATCTGGCTTTAAAAAAGGTGACTTAATCAACCGATGTCATGTTATAGTTGAACACCGTTCAGTGATTCACTGAGAGACTCTGCGCTCGCTGCCTGTAACGTTAACCGACATTTTGCTAGCTCTCTATCCTCGGCCCGTTCTTCATTTTGATTCTGTAAAATTTCCAAGAAACACAGCGAAATAGGACCTCATTAAGTCTCAACCTTTATTACAGCTCATGACGGACATTTCTCGAAGAGGGAATAACAAAAATCTTACCTGAGACCGTGTGTGTGAGCTCGAACGTCCAGCAGGCGCGCCGTTGTGATCGATGACTCTAGCTTGTTTATTAATGCCTCTGGCAGCAGTGACGTAATTTTGACAGTGGAGTGTCGCTGTTTGATTCGTACTCGTAATCAGGACTTCGTGTCCGTGGTGAAACTGTAATTCGTGTTTGTAAAGTACACCCATCGTAAAATTATCAGTCATATACAAACAGACAAAGAAAATGTCGTATCTGTGTCTGTTCTAATCGCAGATTTTGGAATTGTAGCCTCGTAAAATTACGAGTACGCTCCGTTTTCCTTTACGATTTTATAATTACGGATGCGTGAATTTTATTTACGCACGAAATATTTATGACAGTGATTTTATTCCATAGAAACGTCCATACATAATAATACACATACATACACTATGGCCAATTTAGTTTATTCAATTCCACATGTCTTTGAATTGTAGGGAAAACCGGAGCACCCGGAGGAAACCCACGCAAACATGGGGAGAATATGCAAACACAGAAATACCAACTGACCCAACCGGGACTCAAACCAGCGACCTTGTTGCTGAGAGGCAACCACCAAGCCACCATGTTGTCGTTCTTGAGACATATATCTCTAAATAAATGTAAAATACATGTTTATATAACACACATACTCACTCTTTAACTATCCGTGTACCTATACGGTAACTATGAGGTATCGCCACAGCGAAATTAACCGCCAATTACTCTGTCATATGTTTATCAATCCGGATGCCCTGACAACCACATTATATAACACATTAATGTCTGTTTGTATAATTCATTAATAAAACAAACATTTTCTTAGCATTTTCTTAAAAAACAAACAAAAGCTCTAAAATGAGTGACAGATGTCTGCTGCAAGGTTTAATGGAAAAAAACTATCAACATAACGTCTTTATATTAGATGTGTACTTCATCTTATTTAACTATAATCATGCTATTTTCATTTTAACAATCTCATCTTGCCTGCACTATATCCACAAACATCTGTATACAACTTGCAATTGGGACTAATTAAACTCAATAATAACAGTGGAGACTCTGTGTATTCTTTATGTAGAGTAGTGATGTGCAATGACGGCTAGGTTAATTTCCCTCGTCACTTCTTGTGAAGTGATCTATCGTTGTATCCTTATTCCCTTATGCCATTCACAGTGCTTTTATGAATGAATGTGTCCCTATGGTTTGGAATGTTGCTTAAGATGGCAGAACAGGCTACCTCCACATCCACTTTTTACTGTCCAACACACTTTCTATTACTTTTTAACAAATAAATCCTATGTAGTTCATTACATTACCCAAGGGTGTGCAATATTTGTACTGTATTGTTTATCGTTATTGGTGAAGTTTATTCCTTGCCACTGTCGCCACAGGCTTGCTTGGTTTGAGACTTTTGGAGCTGTGCATTGATGGATTTGCTCTTCAGTATTTGTACTTTCAACAGTGAAAATTAAACCACACTGAACTGAACTAAACTGAACTTCAGCTCTGAAAACTGGACTGATACAGTTTCAATTTACCAGAATATCTGTTAAGCTGCTTTGACACAATCTACATTGTAAAAGCGCTATAGGAATAAACATGAAGTTTTACTGGACATTATATTGGATTTGTGATTACATTACAAATGAGTTATTTTACCACGTAACTTTTGATTTTGAGGTTACCTTAGGGTAATTATGAGGTTAAATACATGTTATACAAAACACAAAAACACACAGATGTTAAAGCTCTGTCTAAAAATGTTTTAAATTATTATAAATTGGCAAGTAGCCGGTGGTAATCGATATGGAATATTGCCATCAAGTATGAATTTATTTTCTTTCTTTAAAACATGTCAAATAATAATAAATAATACTTACAATTTGAAAACTAGTAAAAAAATGCTTGTGCATGCCTGTGTGTGTGGTCTATGAACAAAAGTAGGATTTTTGTGTGTGAAAATTGTCTAGAATAATGAAGATTATTATACATTCACACATTTTTTTCAGTGTTTCAAAGAAAGGGTTTACATCTTAGCCGTTATTGTGATTTTTTTATTTATTTAGAAATGTGTTGGTTGTCTGCTACACCAGTGTTTCCCAACCCTGTTCCTGGAGGCACACCAACAGTACATATTTTGGTCTCCCTTTTCTGACCCATTAACCTCAGGAGTCTCTTCTGATGTTATGATAAGTTGATTCAGGTGTGTTTGATTAGGGAGAGGTTGAAAATGTGTACTGTTGATGTGCCTTCGGGAACAGGGTTGGGAAACACTGTGCTACACCATGCATTATTTCATAAATAATGACACATGTAGTAAATAAGACATACACTTACACAGTCTTGTGCAGACTTTTCATATGATAGTAGAAGGTCTAGATTTAATTGCTTTCATTGGCCTGGAACCATATTTAGTCAATGTCCCTGCAATTGCAGGTAATAAATCCTTCATTCATTGAGGGGGTTTTATGCGATGACAAGGTGGACCACTAATTAGCACACATCTCCTGAAAGTACTGCAGATCACATTACATCTTGTGCCAGAAAAACCATCGTATTTTAGAGTCCCTGCACATTTTTATTTTCATCAAATATTTTCCAGCTGTTGATTCTCATTACAGTTGGCACAGATCTGTCTAAAAAATGATGTGAGCAGGTCTTCAAGTTACACTCTCCACGATACTGACAAATATATACCCTTAGAGAAAATATAACCAATAAGCTTTTTTACCTCGCTGGCGGTGCACCAAGCGCTTTGTAAAAATGATGTGAATTTGAATACGAACCATATTATTTAAATCTGCTTCGTTAGAATCTTCTCCTAAGGTTCAAAGTAAACAACTTTGCAGATGAGGAATGATAATTAAGTATCGCAATGGGAAATTTCTACGTTGTATCAGTGAAACAGGGCTTTGGTTTGAATGTGGTTATTATAACTGCGGTTAAATACAATGTTCCTCACAGTGCTTTGTTTAAGGAGAGTGAGAATGAATCGCAGGTTGATGGGTGTAAAATAAACCCACATTGCAATGTGGTGTGAAAGAGGTCGCTTTTTTCCTGTCTAATGAAGCTGGCTGGTCGCCATCCCATTTAAATGGGATTTAAATCCACGGCGAGGGTAAAAGTGAATGTTCTGCCTCCCCATCCTCGACAACAAATAATAAAATAATTACAATTTACACAGGCAAAGGATTGCTTTGTGTGGTGAAAATGAATGCCGTGCTACAGTACGTGAGGGCACTGCAGAGACCGTCTGGCTGCTTAAAAATATGTATTACTACTGTACGCTCTGTGTTTTTATTTCTCATTTCTCTCCCTCCTCCCTCTCGGCTCTCGCTTATCTCTTCTCTTATCTCCAAAGAAACACATTCAGCTGCTTTATTCATTAATCATCATATTTTCTTTTAATCCCTCAGAGACCAAAGCATCAATATTGATGATGGATTTTTCCCTTTTAAAAGCGCGTTTATAAAGCCGTTGGTTATTTCATATTTGGTTTTTAGCAATGAGTTTTGGAAAAACAAAGCATTTTGCACTGTTGAAGTTAAACATGAAAGTACATATGCATTTTTTTTTGGTTTTGACCTTTGGTAGCTAAGCTGTAAGGGTGAAATATGTACACTACCTGACAAAAGTCTTGTCATCGATCCCAGTTGTAAGAGCAACAAATAATAACTTGACTTCATTTTGATCATTTGGAAAAGTGGCAGATCTGTTGAACTGTGTCCCAATTAGGCATGGGTTGATATAAGATTCTGACGGTATGATAACCTTGGATAAAAAATATCACGGTTTCACAGTATCACGCTATTGTGATTGCTAATCTAAAATAAGTTCTTTTTAAATGTCTGGGAAAAAACTAAAACTTTTTCTCCTTTGAACACAATTTATTATTATATATATTTTTTGTTTGAGAAACATTTATAATATTTTGGAGCAGTAAACATGTCAGGCTAAATAATTCAAATGAACCATTAACTTCTGCTGTCTTCATTAGTTAAAAAAAATGATTTCTTTACAATTTAAAATGGTATTTTTGGAAATATTTTCTGGTGGAGATACTTTTATCCTAAAAAAAAACAAACAAAAACAAAACAAAACAAAAAATTTTATTAAAACATCTTGTACATACCTTAGGAACGGTATTACAGAAGATTTTGAAGGTTTTAAAACTTTTCCAAACCGCGGTATACCTTGAAAATGGTTATCATTCCATGCCTAGTCCCAATCATCACAAATACTGCAGAAGACCTATTGGAACCCGCATGGACCAACGATTCTCACAGAAATCAGTCAGGTTTGTTGAGAGAAAAAAATTATGGTTTGGCCAGGATTGGCCAGCCCAGTCACCAGAAATGAACATAATTGAGCATGTCTGGTGTAAGATGAAGGAGGAGGCATTGAAGATAAATTCAACGAATCTTGATTGACTCTGGGAGTCCTGCAAGAACACTTTCTTTGCCATTCCAGATGACTTCATTAATAAGTTATTTGAGTCATAGCAGAGATGTATGGATGCAGTCTTCCAAGCTCATGGGTGTCACACACAATATTAATTATTTTTCCACTGCACCTTATATATTCTATACTGTACATTATTTCTGTTAATTGAGAAAGACTTTTGTCTAAGCAAAGTCAGACCTTAGTGTCCTAATTAAATAATTAAAAGACATGATCATATTTTATTTTGGTTAAATAAGCATAATCTAGAGACCTTTCCCTTTAATATAAGCCACTTCTGATACCAAATGATCAACTAGAAGTCAAGTTATTTGTTGTTCCTAAAAAAGATACAAGACTTTTGTCAGGTAGTGTATATGCTCATCTTCAACGTGCTGTAAAGTTTCATGATCTTACACCTCGGCAAACCTTATGACCTGTCCGTGGAGTACCTGGAAATTAATATTTATAGATGCAGCTGCTTTGACCTTTATAGAAATCTTCCCTGTATGCTAAAACTTCAGTATGTTCATCTCAGATCTGCCCTCTGACACTCTGTAAAGTTTCTCTGTGCTGCACAGCAGAAGTCAAACTTTTTCGATGACCCTTTTTAAAATGTCCTCTAATGGGCCAATCACATGGCAGCAGCTCGCTGCATTTAGGAATTCATCAGTGAGCTTCAGTTTGATGGTTATTGTGATCATTTTAGATGAGATTTTGCATGCTGTGAGGTTTAAATTTTTACTTTTTTTATTTTCTGCCAAGCTTGTTGCTGTGATACCGCTGAAGGTTGTTTTCATTTTTAAGCATTTTAAAAAGTTTTGTTAAATCAAATGACAGATGGTATGTGATGGTAGGTTTTTATATTTCATAATCATTGTCAACATCCTGCTGATGAATGTTAATGTTTCTGTTTGAATAGCATTGTGTTCATGCAGTTTGAAACACCTAAATATAATTATTTTTATTATTCTTTAATTATATAGTTCACCCAAAAAGGAATATTCTAGTCACAATATTACAAGTTATTGTAAATATTTACTAACAAAGCCACGGCAGATCTGGGGTCTGTTCTTCGTACGTGGATTACTCAATTAGCTAGATTTGGATGTTGAAGATTTGACACAATCCAGGATCTTTTCGTTCTTCAAAACTCATCTGAGACGTGTTGTCATAGTAACAGTTCTGGTAGCCCAAGCCTTAGCAGGTTCATTTCATATAAACAGGATTAGATTGGGTCAGTTCAAGCAAAGATAATACAAAACGCAGGCTATCTACCAAATATACAGGAGTTATATACACTTGGGAAAAGAGTAAATATATAAATTTTTTTACTATATATATATATATATATATAAGTAAAAAATATATATATTAATAAAACTTAAAAATAAAAAATAAAGTAAAAGACTGCCACCTGGTGGTTCAAAGAGAAAATTTATTGACATTAACTTTTTAGATGCAAATGCGTACATGCACAATATTCAACCTATTTAAAAAAAGGATAATAATTTATGCAGTCATGCACGTGTTTTGATCACCAATATGCCTGTGATTGATACCTTTACCGATGTCAAAATGCTTTTTTGATGCAAAATTAATTTATACAGTTATTCCTTACGCCGATTAAAAAAACTTGAATAGGCCTATTCTATTAAATACAAAAGAAGATATTTAGAAAAAAATGCTGCTTAAAGGTATCCATAATCCTGGACTAGGCCGTATGCGGAGCAGATGCTGTGGCTGTCATGGAGGAGTGGAGAGCATGAGACTGATTCCTTAAAAGACTCTAGTGACAGACGAGTCTTCGCATTGATCCCGTGAGCCAGCCTGAACACCCGCTAGTGACTCACTCAAAACTGCAGCTTCTCCATGATGGACGTTCAGCGTTCTCTAACTTCTGGCGCCTAGACTGCAGCTCTGCGCAAGAAGTTTGGCCAGAGGAGATATGATCATTCCCAACTGAGCTTGGTTTCTCTCAAGGTTTTTTCCTTCACTTTCGTCAATTGGTTAAGTTTTGTTCCTCGCCACTGTCGCCACTGGTTTGCTTGATTTGGGACAATAACTGCACATTGATGGATTTGCTCTTCAGTGTTTAGACTTTTAGCAGTGAAACTTAAGCAACACTGAACTAAACTGAATTCAACTCTGAAAACTGGACTGACACAGTTTCAGTTTACTAGAACTGCTATGTTAAGCTGCTTTGACCCAATCTACATTGTCAAAGCGCTATATAAACAAACATGATTTGAATTTAATTCAATGGTTTCTATTAATTTCCATAGTTTTGTTTCACTATAAAAGTCAATGGGAACTTTTATAGTTAAAAAACAACAACATTCAATTCATGTTGTACCATCAATCAGCATTTTTCAAAATATCTTCTTTTATGTTCATCAGAAGAAAGAAACTCACAAAGCAAAGATTTAAAACAACGTGAGGCACATTAAATGGTGACGTAATTTTACTTTTGGGGTGGATTATGCATTCAATGAGGGATTTTTAAATGCATCTGCTACAACTTTTATCGAGTACGATGTCTCGCCAGACAATACATTCATTTACTAGCATAATAATGTGTTTCCTGCATCATTACGGGTTGTTTGTTTCAAAAAGCAGGTCTTGTATTAAAGCATAAATTGGAGTTAGTTATGTTTTCCCAGGTCTATTGAAGCCGTCTGCATTTGGTAGCATTATGCGTTGTCACCCAGGCACCATTTATACATTTATGATAATGTCATAATTAGTGAAAGATGAATGCAGCTGTTAATGATTTGACAAACGTTCAGGCTTGCAACCCCTCATCAGAGCGAATAAGATGCTCTGTGGTGTGTTTTTTTCACAGATAGTCTGATCTCCAACACCCCTCTCTTGTTCCTCTCAGCATGCAGGGGAGGGGAAACGGAGCCCAGCATCCCTCTCTATGGGAATATTTGGCTAGTTTTAAAAGGTCAGGCACTCTGGCACTAACCCCAGCAGTGGCAACTCTCTGCTGACCCGGCCTCCTCCTCCAAACCGCTTGACTCTCCGCTTAGCGCCTCGTGCTCAGAATGCTCTTCTCTCCTGAAAAACGGAGGTTTATTCTGCTTTCTTTGAGGTGCTGATTGCAGCTTTCTATATTCTGCTTTCCAGACGAATTCTATTTGTCCTGTTCCAGCTCCATCTGTTGGCTTGGCTGCGGAGCTACTTGCTAATTAAGTCATTATTTAGAGAGACAGTCCATTATTGGACTTCTTTTTAATAGCTTTTTTAAAATATAACCTGGTCTTTGGCAGATAAGGAAGGCATGTTGCTTAGACTTCGGACTTTATGTCTTGTTTTCATTGTTGTTGGTTTTTTATGTGTGTGAATGTGTGTGTGTGTTTTATATCAACAATGTTGTTCTCAGGGTCTATTTGAGTCCTTTATGTAATCCTCCGTCTCTAGGACTCGAAAGCCCAAAATTAATGTTTGCGCTCATCCCATGCTTGTTTATCAGCAGAGCGGAACAATGGGATTTCAAGGTGCTTTGTCAGTGGAATTCATATTGCTTCTTTATTTTCTGTTTGTTTTGTGGCGGTCACGTTGTTTTGAAGACAAGGGGCTTTATTGGATGCGCAGCCCTGCGTCCAGTTATTGTCTCTTGGAGTGCTGGGATCTGCTCCCGCTCGCTGTACACTGGATTTTGTCAGCTGGGAATCTGTTTTGTGATGAATGTTGTTGTTATGTGTAGTAAAGGAACATCAGAGTAAATCTGTTATGCCAATTTGACAAGCATCTGTGTTTCTACAGATGTTTTGAGGTGGATGGTTCTGGGGTGGTTTCAGGTTGGTCTTTTAGCAATCTAAGTTTCTGATGGGGCTGTATAAGAAACATTCAGATCATTCTATGAGTACTCTAATGCAGCGTTTCCCAACCCTGTTCCTGGAGGCACACCAACAGTACATATTTTGGATGTCTCCCTTTTCTGACCCATTAACTTCTGGTTTTGGAGTCTCTTCTGATGTTATGATAAGATGATTCAGGTGTGTTTGATTAGGGAGAGGTTGAAAATGAGAACTGTTGGTGTGCCTTCAGGAACAGGGTTGGGAAACACTGCTCTAATGAGTAGTGAAGTAAAATAAGTCAAGTGTTATTTTCTGTTAACAGATGTAGTTGTCAGAATACAGTAATAGACTATACAAATAAATAGGATTGCATTGCAAGAAGTGACATACAAGTTACATTCATTCATTCATTCATTTATTTTCCTTCAGCTTAGTGTCTTATATATCAGGGGTTGACACAGCGGAGGATTGGTTCATCATTAGGATTAGTTTTTGAACTTAATCCATTTGACTAAACGAAGCATGAACTCAATAAATGAAGAGAACTCAAACCAACTGAGTACTGTAAAACCCAGTAAGTTAAGGCAACTCAATCCGTTTGAGGAAACCGAAGTGCTAACGTTTTTACCATATTAAATGTTAAACATTTTGCACATATAAAAAATATAATTTTAAATAATATTGTCATTTTGTTAAATATTTTGACTTTGTACATGGGTCACCATCTAATCACCATCTAATTTTCTTTTTCAAAGAAAGACAAAAAAAAGTGTTGTTTTTGTAGAACATACGCTAAAAATCCCATCAAATGACAATCCTGGTAAAATAGTGTTGAGCTAATCTGTGGTTTGCACTACAAGGCATGTAATTCACATTTATTGCCCTGTCAGTGCACATTACTGTGTCTTACTGCCACAACAATGCCTAAACTGTGCAAATTGCTGTTTGTCTGAGACGTCACCTTTTCAAACAAACAGAATCTCGCCAAATGAAAAATTGATTTCAAAGCAGATTGTTTTTAATGGACAGATAATGGGGTTCCACTCAAGCTGCCTGCGTGATGCTGTGAGGCTTCGAATGCTTGAAATGGCTTATAATTTCAAACGAATTACCGTTAAAATGGCACGGCTTGTTTATGTGTCTGTTTCCATTGTACCCTCTCCATCTTTGACTTTGCTGGTGTTCAGTTATGACTGTCTGCTAATTACGATGGAAGAAAAAGCTTTCAGTATTAAATTTGGCACAGAAGTGTCCATCAAATATAATGCAGGGTACCTGCCGTGTGTAAGTGCCTGAAATATGTCTTTAGGAGAATAAGTGAATCTGTTTTTCTTTATTTATTTTGAATGAAACTATTTTTTTTTCTTTGACCAGAAGGTAAATGGCATATTTTGAGAGCATGGAAAAATAGGGTCAACCTAAGGTTACAGGTTTTCTGGTTCAATGGGTCTCCTTTTAGATTGAGATAATAAAAAAATAGATCAGATTGAAAGGAAAAATTCCACTCAGCATCTAGCACCGTAAACTGACCTGTCAATTTTTAAAAGAATCAGTTCTTTTCACATTTCCTGCCACTGAGATCAAAGGTTGTGAATCCAAACAACCTCTCAAAATTGAAATTCACTTGATGTTTTGACATATAAGAAGTTACTTTACTATAAAAGCATCCTGTACATTTCGGCTAATATTAAAGCCAATCAGCCAAATCTAGTCAAATGTGTCATCACCCACTCATTCACTCACTATTCTTCGGCTTAGTCCCTGATTAATCAGGGGTCAGAAAGAAACTGCAATTTCACTGGCATATGTTTTATGTAGCGAATGCCCTTCTAGACGCAACCCAGCAATAGGAAACACCAACTCTCACATTCACACACATATTCATTCACTATGGCCAATTTAGTTTAACTTATTCATCTATACCAGAGTACCAGAGTAAAGCAAACCAGAGTACCAGAAGGAAAACCCATGTGAGCACTGTAACATGCACACATCATATGTGTCATTTTATTAAGTAATATTTTGGCTAGATAATAAAAAAAAATAAGGCATGCAGTTGGAAAAAAGTTAATAAATAAAAAAGGCACTGTTTTGTGGATACCATACCTGAAAATAAGAAATATGCCCACCATAATAATAATAATCACGTCTGCTGACAGTCACGCACCGCTATATGACTGTTTTGAGGATTGCATAGGAGGGGCGACAGCACCTGTAATGAAAAGGAAAGGGAATCCCATAATTTTTTACATTTATTTCAAAGTGTTTTCATGCCTAAATAAAACGAAAGCACAGAACAGACTCCCATTTAAGAGCAAGGAGCGGCTCCTGGTGGTTTGGCAGTATGGGTTGCTTATAGGGAGGATCGACTCTTTAATGTTTATTGCCAATCTTCAGAGAAAGACTAAAAATACTGGAGAAATACAGGAAAACACCTTTACGGGATGATAGCAGGATAGAACTGTAAAATACGGAAGAATCCTGAGAAAATGGGAGAGTTGACAGGTATGGTGAATACATGGAAAATGTAACTCCAATTTAGACATGTGGAAAAAAGCATGTTTGCATGTGAAGAGGTATGTTTGAGTATGTTCTGCTGCTTTTGAGACTCTCTTTTGGAAAAAAAAAGATGACCTATGTTGTACCGATTAACAAACAGCTGTTAAATGTGTCTGGACAAAGGATTCAAAGGCTTTCATTTTCACAATAGTGCAAAGTGAAAGCTTATTTTGCATCTGAATGTTCTGTTTGGCATCTCATGTCAGGTCACTGGTGTGTCCCGCATGTGTTTTTTTATAAAAAGATGGCTGGTGCACATGGAGAGGAGAAAATGTCTTCTAATAGTGGTTTGTCAAGCCCACTCAACTGCATGAAGCAAACTCAGAAGAGCACAATGTTAGTCTTATTATCCATTATAGTATACTGAAAAGATAAACACAGCCATAACTGTTGCAGAGATGAAAGATGACAGCAGTTGTGTTTGTATAAAACAAGATAGAGCAACTCTCTGTGACATCTTGATGTTCTAATTAGATAGATGAACACAAAATATTATTTTAATATGTTGCACACCAAACACAAAGCTTCCATGAATAAAAACAGTTCACATCTAGCATACAGTAGTACCAGTATTATTTATACACTATGCATTAGTAGATGATGCACTTATACACTCAGTTGTGTAGTGTAGGAGTTTAGTGTTGTCCCAATGGCACACTAATATTTTATTCACTGAACTGAAATTCAAACCAATTCCCAGGCTATGCTTAATGCTTGCCAAATTTGTGAAATGACCAAACTACCAAATTATGAATGCATCCACATTCACCATTGGGAGGTGGCACAATCTCTTACATAGGAGAATATTGCTTGCACAGTACAAAATAAATAAAGTAACCCAACCTCGATAGCTCCTTTGAGTACACACAAAGTGTTCAACATTACACATTTTTTTATCGGTTGAATAAGTGCATCCAGGTATTTAAAGTGCACTTATTCTTTTTAGGATTTTTATTGTAAATGCACTACTTTCGCTATTTATACTACAAAATGACATACACTCACTGGCCACTTTGATAGGTACACCTTACTAGTACCGGGTTGGCCCACTTTTGCCTTCAAAACTGCCTTAATCCTTTGTGGCATAGATTCAACAAGATACTGGAAATATTTGTCAGAGATTTTGGTCCATTTTAACCCGAAAGTATCACACAGTTGCTGCAGATTTGTTGGCTTCACATCCATGATGCGAATGTCCCGTTTCTCCACATCCCAAAAGTGCTCTATTGGATTGGGACCTGGTGACTGTGGAGGCCATTTGAGTACAGTGAACTCATTTTCATGTTCAAGAAACTAGTCTGGGATGATTCGTGCTTTATGTCATGGTGCTTTATCCTGCTGGAAGTAGCCATCAGATGATGCGTATACTGTGGTCATAAAGGGATGGACATGATCAGAAACAATACTCAGGTAGGCTGTGTTGTTGACACAATGCTCATTTGGCACTAATGTGCCCAGAGTTTGCCAAGAAAATATCCCACACACCATTACACCGCCACCACCAGCCTGAACCGTTGATACAAAGTAGGATGGATCCATGCTTTCATGTTGTTGACATCATTCTGACCCTACCATACGAATGTCACAGCAGAAATCGAGACTCATGAGACCAGGGAACGTTTTTCCAATCTTCTATTGTCCAATTTTGGTGAGCCTGTACGAATTGTAGCCAGTTTTCTGTTCTTAGCTGACAGGAGTTGTCTACTGCTGGCGTAGCCCATCTGCCTCAAGGCTGGACATGTTGTGCGTTCAGAGATGCTCCTCTGCATACCTCAGTTGTAACGAGAGGTTATTTGAGCTACTGATGCATTCTATCAGCTCAAACCTCAGTAGATCAGCAGTTTCTGAAATACTCAGGCCAGCCCGTCTGACACCAACAACCATGCCACATTCAAAGTCACTTAAATCACCTTTCTTCCTCATTCTGATTGTCAGTTTGAACCACAGCAGATTGTCTTGACCATGTCTACATGCCTAAATTCAATGAGTTGCTGCCATGGTATTGGCTGATTAGAAATTTGCATTAACAAGCAGTTGGACAGGTGTACCTAATAAAGTGGCCGGTGAGTGTAGAATAGTGCATAAGTATATGCAATTTGGGATGCTCCTACTATATCATCCTTTTTTTAAATCATTTTTTTTCTAGGACTAACAATCCCCTGGATGACGCAATTAACCAATCGCAATCAGGTATTGCCGAGAGCCAAACGATAATTAACCTTAATTTGCTTAAGTGTGCAATATAAGACCTGAATAAAAGCCCTGCCGTGGCTGTTCATTGATTGAATGTTTCTCTAGTTTAAAATAACTGCTCTTCTGTGTATAAGTGTTCATCAAACCGCACTCACCGCCATCTAACAAATGCCATTATGGAGCTCTGCTGACATGAAGAGCCCTTTATATGGCAGGAGAAATGCAGTGTTTTAACATGATGTGCAAATCAAATCACTAGTAAAGGGTGAGACTCGCAAGGTCATTATCCGGCAAGCTGATCATATTGGGCTTTAAACGTCTTCTCCAATTGCTAGTGAAATGCACTTTTGCTCCTCCCTTTGCAACATCCCTCCTATAACTCAACATGATTTCATATCAATATTCTAGGGAGAGCTGCTTTTCTACACTTTGAAACCATCTGCTGTATGCAATATTTTGTTCTTTCTTCTGACGGGTAGGTCACTTTTATACACATCAAGAAAGAGTAGAAGGACAGGCAGTAAAAAAAAAAAAAGATGGACAAATTTGTTCTGTTCTGGTTCTCTGTAGAATGACCTGTCCATCATTTGTATCTCATTCTTCTTCAGCCCTCTATGGTGCTCTATCACCTTCTGTCAGTGACAGACACTTGCTCTCATCATTAAATTGAGATGGCGACAGCACTTTTTTGATGCTGTAGTGTATTCTTGTGTGCTGCCGATGAGTTACGTTGGAGGTCTGTTGAAGGGGAAAGAATCGTCAGGATAAGGTTTGTCGGTTGCATCTGAAAGTGTTTATGTAGAGGGGAAAATATTGGATGACGTTTATGCAAATTGTATCGAGTACATCAACAAATTGAAAGCTCCTGTAAAATTATAACACACAAAAACATAACAACAAAAACAAAGACGTCACATATCGAAAGATGATGATTGTGAATCAAAAATAAGAACCTGTTTAAAGTTTCAGGAAACCCCGGAGTACTTTTTTTATGATTTTAACAGATGTATGTATCAGTGTGTATTTGTGCATCGGTTAAGACAACGTTAGCACCTGTTAGCTTTAATTGTGGAAAAAACTGAATAATTTTGAGCTTCTGTCAGCTAATTTTATCTTCCGGGTTTAAAATAATATTTAGGGCGGGATCAAAATCTGTGACGTAGCACGAATCTGCTAGTGAAGTGATGACGCGTCAGTTTCTCATTATTATTCATAGCATAGTTTTTTTATCCTATGAGAAGACCCTGCTTCTTTATTATTCATGAGAGCATTTGCTTTCCGAAGGCAAGGCAGACCTGCCAAGCTTGGAGACCCAATGACTGGGCACACAGTATTTAGCCGTTCATAAAGGGCTGTATGTGTTTGTTTCCATGATCCACGGGGTTTGTTACATGTTTTTCCCAGCGATGCTGTCAGGGCCGATAAAGCAAAGCTGTTTGTTTGCAGCAAACATTTTTGTTTAGAGAGCTGTTTAAGAATTGGAGAATGTCGGACTTAGTTTTTTTTAACAGTTGAGTTTGTTACCATTCAGATACATCACCTATATCCATGCTGCTGTGTTCGCCATAGGTTTAAAATCTTCCAGATTACCAGCAGGGCTAATGGTTGGAATAGACAAGGCAAGAGACATTCTGCACTGCTGTCCACTGTGCCTGCATTCATATCCACAATTCAGAAAGAGAGAAGTCCTCCTCATTTATAGTGTCTATACAGTATAAGCATGAGTATCTTTATAATGATATATCAAATTGTGGTTATGTTTATATAAAATTATGAATAACAAACGTAGCAGGGCATTAAATGGCTGTTTATTTCTCTGCATTTTAACTTTGTGAACTATAAAATCATGGGTCTCTACAAGGTTTATTTCTCAATTTGTGAGTCAACTGACAACCGTTTCCCTGCTCTACTGGCCACGCCTACTCCTCCCTCTGTTTGCAGCGCTCCATGTCCATCATGAAGCATTTTTTTAAAATTCAGCGGTAGACTTGAACCGAAAGAGGGGGGTTTCAAGGCCCTTTAAAATTGCATCGCACAAAACTGAAACCAGAATTCAAACTCTCCCTTCAACTGATTGACTAAAGGAGCAGCTGTCAATCTCAACTAGTGGATCAATGATGACACTGAAGCCCACCATATAGATGAGTGGGTTTGACAAACATATAAAGTATACCCCTTCCTCTCTTATGCACCAGGCACTTTGTTAGAAATACTTCTATATTTCTGCTTGTACAGATAGCTCTTGTTTATATAAATAAACAGATATGTTTATTTTTATTTATAATTTTTTTGTTTGTTTGTTTTTTGTGTTTTTACAGCCACATACTCTTTATCAAAGTCTCTAAATAGTTTATAAAAAGTGTGGCACAGTGGCTCCGTGGTTAGCATTGTGGCCTCACAGCAAGAAGGTCGCTGATTCAAGTCTCGATTGGGCCCGTTGCCATTTCTTTGTGGAGTTTGCATGTTCTCCCCATGTTGGCATGGGTTTCCTCCAGGTGCTCCGGTTCCCCCACAGTCCAAACATATGCGTTATAGTTGAGTTGTATAAACTAAACTGGCTGTAGTGTAGGAATGTGTGTGGGTGGACATCCGCTGCATCAAACATATGCTGAAATAGTTGAAGGTTTGTTCCACTGTGGCCAACCCTGATAAATAAGAGACTAAGCTGGAGGAAAATGAATGACTGAATGAATGAATAGTTTATATTTGCTTTTATTTTTATTCCATTCATATTTCTCCAATACTTAGATTTGTAATATTATTTTTGTTATTGTTATTATTCTAAGGTCACAAGTGGTTGTGTAAGCATTTCACTGCCTATCTTACTGTATATGACCTTGTATGTGACAAATAAAATTTGAATTTGATTTGATTTGATTAAAATGTAACTCTAAAGGCATCTTTTGGAAACATAAACACATAATATGTAAATGAGAGGGAAGGCGGAAGACAGTAAGAACACAAAACATTCAAATATGAGCAGAAGAAAATTTTGCAAAAGAAATTTTTAGCAAAAGAAATTTTGAATTTAGTTTTTATTTTTGTGGAGTGAAATTTCTAATGTTTTTTTGTTTTTTTCTGATTTACAATCCTATCTTTCAATATGTGACCCCTGTTTCATAATCTGCATTTAGTTAGCATTTTTGAATGTGTGTGTGTGTGTGTGTGGTTTGTGGTTACTGCGATAATTTTACATTCATTCATTTATTTTCTTTTCGGCTTAGTCCCTTTATTAATCTGGGGTCGCCAGTTGGCTCGTCATGTACGTCGGTGGACTTGAGACGCAGAGAGGAGTTGACCATGATGACGGTGACCGGGGAAGACAAAAGACAAAAACAGAATCTAAAAAATAAAATGAGCGAGTGAATAAACAGGGTTGAGAATGCGGTGAAAATCCGAAAACAGGGTAAAAATCAGACGAGGGCTTTTCTTTTTTCTGGAAGGTATTTGTAAACCGTCGGTAGGGTTTAGGGAAGTAAGTGGGTGGGTGGGTCAATCGGAAAAAAATTTGTTGGGTTCAGGGAAGGAGGAGGGAGAATCAGTCAATTGGCCGGTCACCCAGTCAATCATTCAGTCAGGCAGACAAACGGTCATCCGACAGCGGCCTCTGGTGGATTTACACGAGAACGTTCGCACCAGCGAGAGACATTCGAGATATGAAAAAGCGCACACAGCAGCCTCTCGAGGATTCGCGAAAACAAAAACTGCAGCCATACGTACCCTGGGATGTATTTCGCTATTTCCATAAACGTCCACGGGAGTACGTTTTCAGAATGAGCATGGGTTGGAAACATCCACACACACTCACTCACACTCGTACACTACAGACAATTTTAGCTTACCCAATTCACCTGTACCCCATGTCTTTGGACTGTGGGGAAAACAGGAGCACCTGGAGGAAACCCTCCGCGAACACAGGGAGAACATGCAAACTCCACACAGAAACGCCAACTGACCCAGCCGAGACTTGAACCAGCGACCTGCTTGCTGTGAGGCGACAGCACTACCTATATAATAGGTACACTTGTAATTAACTAATAATTTTACACTTGTTTTCAATTTTTTTTTTATTTACACTTATTATTTTTTTAACCATGGTACTTATTGTGGAAAATTTATTCTACAGGGAAAAAAAATTTGGCATGTCGAAGGTTTTACAAACACTGGCACTAAAACAATTAGCACTCAATACTTTATATTTATTCATTTTTTGGTGAAAAGGAGAAGGTTTTTTTTAACTCACGAACTTATTTACTTATTGAACTCACCTTTTTCAAACATTTTTGCAATTACTTCAAGATGATTTAAGTTTCTGAATTCAAATTCCCTCAGTTTAGCCTATAAATATAGTAATTTTCAGCTTGCCTTTATTGAGAGAACAACAGTGTCAACTACTTTTGGTGTTTATTTACTGTAATAAAGTATCTACTTATTATTTAAAACTAAAAAAAAAGCCTTTCTGTGAAAATGTTTTGATGGAATCTGTACGTGTTGCCTTCAAAAATAAATTCCACTTGGTTTCATGTGTCTAATACAGTAACCTTCATACAATTTTAAAGCAATAGTTAAAAAAAAAAAAACTCTTACTATTTATTTAAATGTTGCTCCAAAACATTTTAGACTTTTTTTCTCCTGTGTAACACAAAAGGGCATAATTTATTGAATATCTGTTTGGTTGAATTAAATACAAAAGCAGTATGTTGTTTCAAGAATACAGTACATATTCTTTATATCAAAGTAAAGTCAGCCAAAACAAAGTGGCTTGTTGAACATTTAATAATTACTGTGATTTGTTTTGGTTCAAAACAGCTTGATATTTAATTAATTTACAGTTAAATGTGTGCATTATTGTCATACTGAAACAAAAACCTCACCCGTCCATCCAACTTACACTCTGATGAGATCACATTGCACTTAATTAGGGCAGAAAATATACTTCATTAATGTATCTTTCTTTAGGTGCAATGACTAAGACTTGATAATACTTTTTTAAGAGTTCAGAACTCAGTTTTGTGAGCCTTCTTGAGAGCTGCAACTTTTCACAGCTCCGAAACATTGGATCTCAAAGCACTGAACGAATGAATGCCCCCTATTGGCCCCTTGACACCATTTCCATCTGCAAGCAGGGGGTCTTTTATCCAAGAGCAGGCCAGGCCCAGACCTGTTCTGCTTCATTTCGTCACCAGCACTTGGATACTTGGCTGTGTGTGGAATGCTGCATTGAATTTGAGTCTATCACAGAGCATATTTTTTAATTTAATTTAATTTAATTTAATTTAATTTAATTTAATTTAATTTAATTTAATTTAATTTAATTTAATTTAATTTAATTTAATTTTAGTTTTATTATTAATTATATTAATTATATAATTATATATTTTAATTTTATTATAGTTTAGTTTAGTTTTGTTTTGTTTTGTTTTTCTTCGCTTTGTGTTTTGTTTTGTTTTGTTTTGTTTTTCTTCGCATTTTGTTTTGTTTTGTTTTGTTTTGTTTTGTTTTGTTTTGTTTTGTTTTGTTTTGTTTTGTTTTGTTTTGTTTTGTTTTGTTTTGTTTTGTTTTGTTTTGTTTTGTGAATGTTATTATAAAGTCATGTGGCGCAATCAACATGCGCACAATTGAATAAAATGGTTACAAAGACACCCAGGAGACTCTTTCAAGGTTTTTTCAAGGTTTATATGTAGGGTGAGCAGATGTCTCGTTTTCAGCTCTTTTTTAGTGTCACTTAATATGAAAAAAAAAACTTTTGTCCCATATTTCATCTTTCTATAAAAAACTATCCCTTATTACTGAATTTTAGTGAGTCCCTTTAGTCACAGAAGTATACCCTATTCAATGGTAGCCAATCAAATTATAGAAAACACAATTAACATCTATGTTAAATTTCTTATTGATTAACTAGAGTTAATAAATGTGGGAACTAGCATCAATTCAAGAGCAGATGACTTCACTTACGGTCAGATTCAGCTTGGTCTTAAAGCCAATTATGAATTATTTTCACAATTATGATGGCTTAGCAGTCAAAATTGGACAAATGAGCTAATGTATGGGATAAATTCTGAACCTTATCCGTTGGAGGTGGGTCTTTCGAACCACCCAAACCACCCATGGCTGCAGACCTGTATATAAACACCACTCACATACACACAATTGCTCGGTCTTGTTCATCTGTTCATCGGTGTGCAATTCCTATCTTTTCTCTATCCTGTCTTTGTTTTCCTGTGTTTTGATCATGGATAGTTTTTTGGATTTATTGAGTGTTTTTTGCCTTTCCTGGCCTTCGCCGGTTTTATTGGATTGTGGTTTTTGGATTACCCATGTTTTTGCTGTATGTTCCTGTTGACCATTGCCTATATGACCATCCTTATTTAAATAAAGCTGAGTCACACTTTATTTTGATGGTCCATTTGTTGAATTAAGTTACATGCCAACTAATTCTCATTAGATTGAGTGGACTGTTGGGGTTAGGGTTAGTGTAAGTTGACATGTACTTGCAGAGTTTCTTATAGTCAGTTAAATGTCTTTTGAAGGAGCAGTATCAACAGATATTAAGCAGACAGTCTACTAATACTCAAATGGACCATCAAAATAAAGTGTTGCTGCTTTTTTGCACCCAAAAGCTTTAAAAACTAGCAGTTTGTCAAAAAGCACAATACACAGGACCAGGTTTGTTAGACAATAGATTAGCAAGCTAGAGAAGAGAAATGCAAATATGTGTGTTAGGAAAATAAGACAATTTTCAAGGCAAGCTTTAAAGTTGCAAAAAAAAGTTTTACTGAGAGTTCTCTCACAAGAAAATAACAATATTTTCATTCTGTCGTGATCTACTCAAGTTTGCATCAATGAAAGAATAGCTTCTGCTTGTCCTTGATGTTACAAAAGACGAGGAAGGAATGTCATTGTCTGACTTTCTTTCAAACATGCATCCGTACACAATACTAATGGGCAGAGTGACATTAATTCTAGTTTATGTGTGTCTCGCTCTCCACGTTTCCACCTCAGAGAATGAAGCAGGTTGTTCAGCTAGTAATCAGCAACTGCGGTGCCTCATTGTTGCTTGACGTGCTTTCCTCTCCGCAGCAAGATGAATGACCTTGTCTCTTTTAATAGAGGCGCACTCAGCAACTGGTGGATCTTTCAGACAAAACCTGTTTCGGATGGAGGCAGCCACTCCATTAATGAAGGAGACCATCCCAGCCTTGCGTATCCCGTGGAGTCCAGAGCAAGGCCGCGTTTCCGCCTCAGCGATAAACAAACTGGCGCTGTGATGCAGGCTCAATGAGAGGACTAGAGGGAGGCTAATGGAGGGCCTTCACCTCGCTGCTGTCTGGTCTCACCAACAATAGCCTGGCCAATTACCCTTTGATTGGGCTTCTGCAGCAGGAGAGGTGCTGGTCACTGCGATGGAGAAGTCACACTATTCTTTACCTTGACAGTATTTCCTGCTGCTTTCGTCCCCATTGATACAAAGTTGCTCGATCAATAGGATCCAGGCCAGTTCAGATGCAAAAGCCTATAAGTGACGTCTTAAATGTTCTTCTAAAATGAGTCTTTTTTCTCAGCCTCCTATGTTTATGCTCAGATATTTCACTTTAAAGGCAATGAAAAGAACCTATTTATTGAAAAAAGACATCAATGTGCGCACATCTAAGACAATCTTAATGGATGGGGCTCTTTAAATCCTTTCAAAATAGAAAATGTAAACAGAATCCGCACACTGCCATTTTAGCTCTCTAAAGGCAATTTAATTGGACAACATTTCGAACTACAAGGTCTTCATCAGGTCACACAGGAAATACAAAAGTATCCAAGATATAGTCAAAAACTAGACCTACAAACCTTACACCTGTAAAACCACTGTAATCACCACAATCGAACAATAAATAGGTAAACACGAAGTCAAAACAAACACAAAAACACATTAAGGTCCAAACCCAATTCTACCCCTTAGCCCTTCCCCTTACCTGTCCCAATTCTCTTTAGCTTGAAGGTGTAGGGCTAAGGGGAAGGGCTAGATAGCCCTTGAAATTGAGGTTTTTTAAGGACCACTCTCAAAACCAAGGGGTTCGAAAATTTTCCAGAATACACCATCTACAAAGGCAGCATGACTGCACACAGAAGTCAGGAGATACACACGTTAGTATTTTTAGTCATTATTATGAATTTTACAACAAACAAGCACATGTTTTAATACATTCATAAAGGCATTCGTGTTTTACCGTCATGCTTTAAAAACAACCGCTAATATTAAAACCGCTATCTATAATCCCTAATAATAACTCCTGTATAGTAGTCCCACAACATACTTTCACATCTGTTGCTCAATGACACTCGAATACCCTGTCAGAAAAGTCTAGTGGCTTGGAATGAACTTTTATGAACAGTTATGAGTTTATTGCCACGTTATATCCTTATGATAACATGATATCAGTGCCTTCAGGGATGTCCTGATGATAAATACCAAAAAAGAACACAACTGGAATAACTACAGCAGTCGTAATCATCAATCTCATATGAAGCAAGAGATTGCGATGACATATGATGACGTATGCAAGTGTTGTAGTGCTGTCCCATTTCTTAGGTGTAAATTTTGAAGGGCTACAAAAATACAATTGGGATTAGCTCTGAGTACATTGTCCCCTAGGGGTTTGAATTTGGATTTTGACTTGTAATTGTATATGTGTTTATGTGTTTCCACTTGTGTATTTTTCGTGTTTACCTATTTATTGGTTAATTGGGGTGATCATTGTTTGCTGGTGTAATACCTTGAGCTTGACTATGGCTGCGTTTGAAATCGCCTACTACTTCGTAGGTAATTCATTTGAATTTCCTACATGACTGTTAGAAAATTATGTTCTCGGGCGGAACTGCATCCCCCATTTTGTCATTATCATGTGACCTACCCACATCAGTTGCATCGCTTCACTCCCATTCATGAATTCTCTCACGAGGTATCATAGGATAGCATAGTGTCTATCGAATGCGCACTTCAGAATGTCACCAGGAGTAGTAGGTCATCTAGGTACTTCTCGCATACTATTTTTCGAATTATATGAATTTATACGTACTACTTGACTCGCGTACTGTTTTTTGCGTACTATATAGTATGGAAGTATGGGATTTCAAACGCAGCATATGTCTTGGGTTCTCTTGTATTTCATGTGTGACCTGATGAAGAATCTATTTGTTGCCATAAAAATAAAATGACTGAAACAACACACAGGAGCCTGAAAAAAATCCTTTTAGAAGAATTTCAGATGGCTCTTAGAGGTTTTTCCATTCTTTAAGCATGCATGAAATCAAAATTGACAATATGTTTTTGCTAGCATATTTGTTGTGTTTTTATCTAGCTTTTAATGCGCATTTTGGAATATCACATAAATAAAATGCTTAATGAAAATGGCAATATGTGCATAGATTTAGAAAATGCTCCTAAAAAAACTAAGTAAATATTTTATCCAATAAGAAAAAATGTGCATAAACTACTATGGAAATACATTTACTGAATGAATTCCAGCATGTGCATCAAAAAAATATCATGTAGTGTCTGAAAATATCTCAAATGTTGTTTTGGTCATTCTAAAATGCCTTAGCAAAAGACCGTCATCAAAGTTGATTGGTATTATTTTCTCCGGAACTTTTCTGAGAAACCTCACAAAAAGTGGTCTTGCACATCCAAAATCCACTGCCAAGTTCATTGAATTTCTTCTTCATCTTTTGAAGCACAAGTCATTTATTACACAATTATATTTTTAAAAAATTCTCACATTTATTTTTGATACATAGCTCCAGTTTATCAGGAAGTTGGCAGTTATCTGAACAGTGACAAGTAATTAAGATTAATTAATTTTTTTTTCAACAATATGAATTCATATAGGGCATCACAGTGGCACAATGGGCAGCACGATTGCCTCACAGCTAGAAGGTTGCTGGTTCGAGCCCTGACTGGGTCAGTTGGCTTTTCTGTGTGGAGTTTGCATGTTCTCCCCGTGTTTGTGTGGGTTTCCTCCGGGTGCTCCAGTTTCCCCTACAAGTCCAAAACCATGTGCTGTAGGTGAACTAAATAAGCTTAGTTGGTCGTAGTGTATGAGTGTGAATGTAGGGGTGTATGGGTGTTTTCCAGTGATGGGTTGTGGCTGGAAGAGCATCCGCTGCGTAAAACGTGCTGAAAGTTGGCGGTTCATTCAGCTGTGGTGACCCCTGATTAAGAAAGAGACTAAGCCGAAAAGAAAATGAATGAAAGAATGAATTAATCTAACAATTTTTTCTAAAAAAAAAAAAAAAAGATTAGAACATCCTTAAGTTATTTTAATGTTTTAAAATAATAAAGTACTAAAATACCTTTTACATCATTTAGAAAACAAGATGAAAATGGTTTAAAAGAAATTCCTTCTTAAAAATGTTTTTTTCTGTTTATTTTTTTATTTTTTGTGAATCTGGCCCTCATCTTTGTTCTTGGAGTATAGCAAATGTTGTCTGGAACACACACACACAGACTGAATTATCATACGCCATACGCAGCAAACTTTGCCAAAGGAATATCAATTGCTGTCCTTGCATGTCAAAACATGGCTCACCCACACAATTCCTACATTTCCTCCGAGAATCTTTGGTCAACTTATTTGTCGTTTTAGTTTTATGACCTTTTTGTGTGGGCCAATATGTAAATTCCAAGGCTCTGAAATTCATTGAGAATAAGAAAAGACAATCGCCTGCTACTTATGAAACATTGGATATGTACCTAAGCAGAATATGCCGCCTACTCTACCCAGAGTCCTCTCATCCGCCGCTGAATCCTCTAGACAGCAGGCTGTTGTGAATGTCTCTCTTTAACCTTAAAACCTTTGAGGTCTTCTGCTTCTCTGAGTCTCTTACTCATGATCCGCAGGCAGAGCGGTGCAGAACAATAATAAAACTTCCTTTTATTTCCCTCCTCCTCCATTTGAGATGTTTAATGTTGCATGAAAGACCTTTCCTTTAGCGACAGATAATATTCTTGCCACCGAGTAGAGGTTCGGTTGTAATTATGCCCTCAAAGATCTCGTCCTTTCATCCTTTGGAACTGATTGCTTTGGAATAAGTACATATTTATTGTTATTGTTATCTGTTAGCAAAGTAAAATGGATGGTTCAGCTAAAACACAAAGAAAAAAGAAAGCATAATCTTTGTGTCCACAGAAAGAGAAAAATAGATGTGGATTGTCACAGTTTTCACTTTAACCTCATTATTTAATTTTTATTTTGTTTTATTTTTAAGGATTTCTTTTTCTTTAGTGAAAATACAGCACACGTATAGGGTGTAATATTATTGTGCTTGATTACTGTTCTTAAGTATTGTGAAGGGATTTATACTTAAGTGCAATTTAAACTGACTATTTGTTCTTTTATTTGACATTTCTTAAAAGTACTTGTTTTAGTGTTTTACAGTTTTATTTAAACTAGAATAGCACTTGTTATTCTTTTTTTATATTTATATACTTGCACTATCTACACCTAAAATATGAATAACAGAAGCTCAATATAATTTAATGTTCATTAGGCGTGGCATCTCCAGTGTTAAACTTATTGGTAATGGAAACTTCACACCATGAATCATTTATTAAGCATTATCAAATAGTTAATTCATTATTTGTTAAGCATTAATTCAAAATTAATTGACGTTAGTAAGCAGTTTATAAATACAGCTACAAATCTAGACTTATTAGCACATGTATAACGTGCTTAATGATTGTTTTCATACTTTGTTAAAGATTATTTAATGACAGTTTTCATTACTGAATTAAGTATTGCATTATTTACAAACCAGGGATTTAAGAATAGTTAATTTATTATTCAGGCATATATTAATAGTTACTTTGTATCTTAATAAATGCTTTATTTAATCAACTTCATCCAGTTGTGTGACCTAATCTAAAGTGGGACTATTTAGGCTTTATAAATCACTTATAAATGACAATTTAAGGCTCTGTTAAATTCTAAACAGGAAAAAAAGAGAAAATAAACAACTTCATTCATTTCAAGATACACAAATAAATTCATATCAAATGAAATATAACTCTTTGCAATCTTATTTAAAATAAAAATTACTGTACAGTTTAAACATAATATATTGTTAAATTATTATATTGTTGTTTTGTGTTATCTTTTGACACTCCTGTTATTCAGTATTGCTTAAACTTTACAGTAATTTTATTTTTAGATACAATTGCAGAGTTAACGTTCAATTGATACAGAGCCTTTAATTGTCATTTATAAGTGATTTATAAAGCATAGTCCTCACTTTAGATTAGGTCACAAAATTGGATGAAGTTGTGTTAAAGCATTTATTAACATACAAAGTATATAAATAAATAAATGTTAATATGAATGGTTTATTAATAATTTAATTATGCTTTCTGAATGATTTAAATAAAAGCATAGACAAATTCTTAGATAATTGGTTTGAAAATAATGCAAGACTTAATTTAGTAATGAAAAATTTTAAGTATATTATATGTGCGCATTTGTCAAGAATACAGCATCTGTAGCTGTATTTGTAAACCCCTTACTAATGTCCATTTATGTAAAGTTAATGCTTAATAAATGATATAAAAGTACATGTATAAAAAAAAATAAATAAAAAAAAGCAATACTGTAACGGATCAGAGAGAGGACAAAGGCGGATTAACAGAAAGAATGGATATTTAATGATACTTAATGTAAAGGAGGGTTATTCAGAACAGAAATAAGATCAATACCAACATAAAAAAAAAAAAACTTCGGGTGGTAATTAAAACAAGAGGATTCCGGTGAAGGTAAACACAGTACAGGATTCACAGGACGGGATAACAAACGGGATGACAGACAAACTGATGAGCATTGTGCCTGTACAATGATTGGTAAATGCTATGAATCTGAAAAGAAAAGAGTCCAGGTACTAACAAGTAGATCAGACAGCGAATGAGTGAATGTTCCAGGCTTATATAGTGTGAGCGGTGATGAGCAACAGGTGAAATTGATTAGTATTCTGGTTATTGAGGCTGTGCAGGTGCAGTGAATGAATCACTGCATACATACATTACAGGTTTTTTTTTTTTTTTTTTTATCTATAAGAGTTCTTTTTAAGCATCAACATTAATACTTATAATTCAATTAAATGCTGAGAAACAGGTTATTTATTTTGCTTGTTTGAAAATAACACCAAATACACATTATACTTTATGAGAATCAAACCGTTTTATGCCTGTCTGGCATATTATCAAATTTATTGCACTTCATATTGGGTATAGAAGTCCATATTGAAGTCCAAGTGTAGAAGTCCATCTATTAGCCCAATGATGAAACTAACAGCATGGACAAAGGTTAAATGCATGTAAGCCTTTTCTAGTGCTTCTGAAAAGAATTGTGTTATTTATTAGAATTCATTTATATTCGTTTAACAGCTCTAAATTTAATCTGACTGTAATTTTAAGTGATCGACAAATTTAGACTGTGTTTCTAATTGTAAGAGCGGATCACATTTAATATTTATGACTCAATTTAGAGTTTTGATTTATATCTGATGCCATACTCCTCAGTTTTACATTCATTAGGGACCAAACACCACTTAGAATTCCATGCCAGAGTCAGAGAACGTAGGGTTAACTAGTACTCAAATAGTCTGGTTGCCTTTTGCACACTCATCCAAAAAGTATAGTTAATTTAGTAATTTCCATACAACTTGCTAATATCAGTGATTAAATTATTAAAAGATCAGTGCCACACTACTCCGTACAGTCAAATGCATCTTTATAAATCAAATATAATAATTTCACAAACATAATGGTAGCACAAACTCCACTTAATCTACTGTATACAAAAGATTTCAGGAGAACTCAGAATGAATCAAATCTTAGCACTTTATTTTCCAGATGAAAGTGTATCATGTCAATTACAGGATCAAAGAATAAAAAGCCAATTCAGAAATTTACAACATCAGTTAATCAAAGATAAATCCAAGAGTTAGATGAAGAGAATAGATGAAATTGCAGCATATAAGTCCCTGATGCAAAAGCTCAGAGACTCACAACGCAGCAACGGGGCATCTTGCCTACAAGATTCCAATGACCCATCTCACACCTTTCCCTTGAAT